>NC_067151.1:11044819-11234819 GCF_903995435.1 Acomys russatus | reverse complement strand
TAATGGATTGATTAGTCATATATGTCATTTTAATTGATACATACCCTCATTTAGGTTACAATTTACCCTTCTTAGGTGTCTGACCACATTGAAGGCTGAACTAACGATAGCTTGACAGCTAGCAAACAGTCAACTATCTCCTTACCCCCAAGATAATTCACAATCAGTCAATTCATTAACTAGTTGAAACCATTAATTACTAGATCTCTCATTTGTGCCATGCCTTAAATTATTTTCCCACAGTGAGTTTGAGTGGAAGAAATAGATGGTATTGCCTTATCACAGATTTGAGTCTTAGACAGTTGACTTGATGTCAAAATCTAATTAATGCTTTTCTTAAACTGATGTTTCTCTTGAGATTTTAAAAGAATGATTCTATTGATTTTCAGAAGATGCTAGACTCTAAATCTTGAGACCTAGATTTCTTTTCTATTCAGCAAAACAAATCATAGTGCATAGAGGTTGTCCAACTAAAATCACAAATGTCTGTTAAGCAACAACAACAACAAAAAGTATTTTAGGGTCTAAGAAGGTGATTTAAGGTATACAATAAATAAATAAATTCATTGAAAATGCTTCAGCTTTCTTCCTGTTGCTGCAGTGGTATTAAGACTGCTGAGAGGTTCACATGAATCAGTGGAGCTCTAGTTAAAAAAAATCCCACTGTATGATCCTCTATCATGGTTCCAAGCTCAAGATTTTCAATTTCCTTAGGTTTGTCTTTTAAGTACAGACTTAAAAGTTGTTTTTCATTGGGCTAAATGTATATACATCTGGGCTTCTGGATAGAGGGAAGAAGTCCCTCTTTCAAGATGTGTAGCCATACTGAAAATCAAGATCAGGTGAGCTTCTGCCTCTTCTACTTCATGGAAGGCTCTGCCTTCCCTGAGTTCACCTTAAAGAGTGTTCATGCTGTGAACACAAAGATGTGTGTCTACTGCCTTTTTATACAGTATATATTTCACTGCAGAGTACAAACAATGGGGATATTAACATATTTAAATCTTATCTTCTTTGTAAACTTAAAAAGGATTCTTGTACACTACAGGAAATCCACCTGAATCCATCTCTCAGGTCAAAAGGAACCCAGATAAGTACTGCCAAGCAGAAGCCTAAGTTCCCCACCTATTGCCTGTTTCAGAGGATGAGATTCCTCCCTCTTCTCCTAGATTTTGAGACTCCTCTCCCCCAGGTACCAAAATTGTGGGTCCAAAGGTTTCAAATGTGCACCTAATTTTTTTTCTCCATAACCCACTTAGCTTTGTCTTCTGCTCATATATATATATATATATATATATATATATATATATATATATATATATATATATATATATATATGTTCCAGTGTCCTGTCAAGTCCAGGTGTTTTCTACACCCAGGACAGCATGAAAGCAGCTATCCACAGGTGCTCCAGTCTATCGTCACAAACTTGAGCCAGCTGGACCTGCACTTCTTGTCTTAGCCACAGATGTTGTCACCAATCCCTGGACAGCAGTAAAATAGCTAGCTCTCCCGGGACTTTGTCAGCCCATTCCCACCCCCTTTCTCTTAAGATCCCCAAAGATATCTTTGCCCCCAACTCAGCAGGAAGTAGCCAGTTTCAAATACAACACCCTCTTTCTTGTCTTGCCACCCTATCCTAGCTTCTCATTTTCTTTAACTACAGAGAAATGGAGGAATGTTAGTTCGAAGCCTATCCCAACAGCCTGCTTCTAGGTTGCCTACCAACCTGCTGCCACCAGACACATGGGACAAAAGACTGAATCTCATGCACTCTCCTCTTCTCTCTCTCTCTCTCTCTCTCTCTCACTCTCATTCTTTCTGTAACTTCCTCAGTTTTTCTCCATCTTGCTGTCTTTCTGTCTCTCCCTCTCTCTCTCTCTCTCCCTCCCTCCCTTCCTCCTTCTGCCACCTCATGACTCACTCTGGTCCTGACTCCCCTCCTCTTCTCTTCCCCCAAAGAAACCTCTTTGTGCCAGATCTGTTGTGTGGAACCTCTATCTTTATCACTATTACAATAGTACCTACATAGTAAAGACTCAGTAAAAGCAGTTTTCTTTGATCTTGAAACTCATTTATTTAGAAAGTTTGAAATTTGGCTTAACACCATCAGCATTCCTGATGTCCAGAGTGCCAATCTGATGTTCTGGTGTTTAGCAGGTGATGGGTGGTCATAGCTCTTCATGACAGTGTCTGCAAGGTGCAGGAGATTGAGAAAGCCTATAACAGGGTGTCTCACAAGATAACTATGAGAAGATATCTGTTTGTATTGGTAGAAGGTACTAAATTCCCAAAAGACAGTGCTTCTCAACTTTCCTAGTGCTGTGACCTTTTAATACATCTTCCGCATGGTGTGGTGACCCACAACCATAAAATATATAAAATATTTCATTATTACTTCATAACTGTAACTTTGCTTCTGTTAGGAATCTGAATGTAAATATCTCATTTGCTGGATATCTGATATGCTATCCTTGTGAAAGAGTCATTTGACCTCTAAAGGGGTTGTGACCTACAGATTGAGAATCACTGAAGATGTGAAATGGAATACCAGAAATGCAAGACACTTTTGTTGTATAGAATGAGCCATTTTAGTAAAGGATATTATATTATTGAATTATATCATCACATTTGATATTATTGAATCATATAAAATATGAACTTATTACTTTTTGAGGAGACACACAGTCTAAATCTCCCCACTAGGAACAAAGAGGGCTATGGAGGCTAGGGTGTGGCTCAAGCTTTCTTAGAATGTGAGGCTCTGGATTTCATCTTCAGCAGCACAGAAACCAGGCATGGTGGTGCACATCTTTAATGTCAGCACTCTGAGGTGGAGACATGAGCACCAGAAGTTCAAGATCATCTTTGGTTATACATTGAGGCCAAGGCTACGTGAGACACTCACTTCAAGAAAAGCATTTGGTAAAGAGCTAGAGAAAAGCACAGCGGCGTCACTGTTGATTTGCCTGGCTGATGGAGAATGAAATCCTTTGGAGAAGGAATGCAGCTTTGCCTTTGAATCACAGGTGTTGGCATACAGCCTAAATGCTCAGTAAATGTGGACTAAGGAATGAAAGTATGAACAAAGGGACCCAAGAGGTAGGGCTTTTATGAATCAGATGAGGGAATCAAACTTTTAACTATTCTTGAATCAAACTTTGATCTCTTTTTCTGTCATCTTTAAAGAATCTAGATAGAGGTAATGCTTTCTGTTTGCAATGCTTATATTTTCTTGGAAAGCGAATAACTCTGATTTTGTACTTAGAGATGTACAAGTCTTGTTAATGATGTCTGGAGGCCTAGTATACCCCTGTGCCTTGGCTTCTTGTACCTTTTCAAGCATGCAGGTATTTTTTGGCATTAGTGGCTAACTTCAAGCCATTGATGCTGCCTATCCTTGCATAACTTCTTGAGATCTTCAACATATTTTCCTGGTAAATACTTATTCTAGGCCTGGATGCTTCCTATTGATAAAGACATAGACATATCTGAATTTCTGAATTGTTGGGACAGAGTTGTTATAGTTCAGGAGAGAAGTCATAGACAGGGTGGCAGCACTTGAGAGGAGCAATTTCAGGAGGTTGAAGTGCCTTTTCATATTGATGATAATTCTGAACCCAGGAATCAGTGCCTCCATGGTCAGTGTCAAGGGGACAGTTAAGGAAGTATTTTTATACATAAGCATTTTAAATTGCCTGAGTCTGTCTCCTTAATGATGAGCCAACGATATTGATGAACCAGTCTGCAATTACACAGTGTCTTCTGCCTCTCAGGACATTTTCATGTCCTCTAGAGATGGATGCTTGTATGGAGGCTTAGGATGCTGATGAGAGACGATTCAACGAGTGTTCTGATAGAGGTCATAGAAGTAACCAAGGCCCATTGTATAATGGTTTGCTCAGGTATTTGAACCCTCTCCCACCCAGTAGTTTTGCTTGGGTATGCTGCAGAATCTTTAGGAGGCAGAGACTTTGCTAGAAGTGGGTGGCTAGAAGTGGGTCCTGATGCTTTGTAGCTTGGTTCCACTTCCATTTGCTTTCTGCTTACTAAACGTGGATGCACTGTGACCATCAAGCCATCCCTGCATGCTGCCTTCTCTTCACCCCCATTATGATCCCTGTCATCCAGGAACTGTAGACCTGAGTAGCAAACCTTTTGTCCCTTTAGTTGCTTTTGTCAGAGTGTTTTATTGCAGGAATGAGAAAGTAACTAGTGCAACATGAATAATGCATAATGGAATAAAACATCTTGGTAGATGAGATTAAAACTTTCCATCTATTTTTTTTTTATGAACTCTTGTAGCTTGGCTCTCCTAGGCCTTTTGGGGGGGGGTTATATTAAAACTTAACCATTACTTTAGGTAACTGGAACTGGTTCAAGAATTCAGAGGTCAAGAACAATGAGTATTTCTTCATGAGGATGATCACCTTTGAAACCTGTAATTTACTCCTCCTCTTCTTTATGATAATGAATATTCATGTGTATGAAATGTTTCTGCAGATGTGAGGGACTGTCTAGATAAAACTGCACTCTACAATCTGCACTGTTCTCACGCCTGTAAAATGAAAGAGGTAAACTGCATAATTACCGCTTCCTGATCTCTGACATCCTCAGCACCCAAGATCTCCTGGACCAAGAATCTTCACTTCCAGGATTACTTTAAAAGCAGATATTCACAAGAAGGAAAATGTGAATTGACATAATGACTAGTTGTTTCTTTTCTCCTTGCTATGACAAAATACGTGGCAGAAACAACTCAAGGGAAGAAAGGTCTATTTGAACTAAAGGTTTCAGAAGGATTTGTCTATCCTAGTGAGAAAGGCATGGTGGAGTCTGTGGTAGAGGGAACATGAACATCTGGTTCAAATGATGGGAGACAGAGAAGAAGGAGAATGAGAGTTAGACGTCATGAACTAGCATGACTGAGACCTTCAAACACTCTCTCCTGGCAGCCTATTTTCACAGACCACACCCCGCCTCCAAAGACTCCATAGCTTTCAAAGTAGTGTCTATCAACTGTGAACCAAGCATTAAATATGAGCTGCGAGGGAGGTTTCAGGTTCAGGTCATGTTGTAACCAAATATGCATCTTCTAAAAGCCAATGAGTCTATAACTTGTTGATTGATGGAATATGAGTAAGTCTACGTCTTTACTAAGTGTGTTTTTTTTATTGTTTCTGGTGCTGTGGCCAGATCATTGGCAGTTGAGATTGTCCAGCAGCACTGACACATTTGGAAGATGTGGAAGAAAATACCTTGAAGATCGGCGTCTGTCCATGCCCAAGTTCCTCATCTTCACTCCCATCATGTAGCTTCTTGATTAGCTCAGAATCAAAGGCATCGGGCTTCCCCACCATAAAGTTTACAGAGTTGTGACCCACGTGATTTAAACAGCTCAGTCACAAAACTTGAAGCTTGTAAGTTAGCAGGGTGACCCTCTGCTGTAATACTTTGAGTCTCTCAGACTTTCGGTGTAGTCACAGCACGTGGATCAAGAATCCAGATGGAGAGCAGCCTAACCAACAGGCTCACTTTAAAGTGAGTCTCTGCCTCTGGACTAGCGCTCTGTGTCAGCCAGTACACCACAGAGGGTGAGAGCAGATGGGGCACTGCCTGCGGGAGCCACCCTGTATCCATCTCTGGGGAAAGACTGGGTATTAAACTAGGGTAGGGAGAATGATTTTATCACTTTGACCACTTTGATGATACTTGAGTCAAATTCTAGGAAAAGTTGGACTTGAATTACATAAAGAGATGTGTAAAATATTTGCCAAATGATTCTCCCTAAAAATTGATCATTTATCATGCTGTTAGGAGTGACATTTTAAATTAGGAAGACATGAACAAAACTTCTACCATCCAGATATTGATCTCATTTTAAGTGGTGTCTAAAATTTAAATGATAGATGATATACACTCCCCAGGAAACATAAACCCCGAGTATCTCTTAGTAGACAGAAATAATGTGCACTATTTTTAGTTTTAGAGATTTGGTTGTGAGTGAGTTATAGGTAATGCATATCCAGAAAGTCTTGTCAAGCTTTTGTAAGTAAAGAAATATGTACGTGTATTTTAATGTGACTAAACATAAACACAAACATATGACAAGAAGGAAACAAACACACGAGACTCCACTGGCACCCGTGCTTTCCCTTCATCGCAAAGAAAAACCCTTGCATAAGATAAAACAAAATCAAACCCTGTATCCTGATTTTATAAAGTAGAAGAAAGCAATTATTTACAAGGATGATAAAGATATCCACGTCAAAGTGTAGTCAAACATGACAGCTATTAAATGCTTGGTTGGAAGATGGCTGTTAATTACACAGGATATTAGATACAGTTGGATTGAGAAGGATTATTGGCCAAGTCAACAACATTATTCTCAAGGCTGGATTCATGCTGTACTGTTGAATTCAATCCAGTTGTCTTTTTTTTTAGCTACACACAGACCTTAGGCTTAGGTTTTCCAGGCTGGGCCCATGATCAGTGACTGTGTCTCTTTGAAAGAACTATTCTCATGGCCACTGAGGCTTGGGGATGTGAGAGCTGTCAGAAAGGTTGCTAATGCTTAAATGCAGAAGCCACCCCCCAGATTAGAGCACTGATGGATTAGAAACAAGCAATATAAGAAAAGCAAGGGTAGATAGGATCTGGGAGTTGTGCCAGGATTGGGTCTTGGGCTTGGAGATATGGGTTCTCTTTTTTTGGAAAGGACTGGCAAGAAGCAAGCACTCTTCCATTTCTGAAAGCTCTGGGCATCACAGGTACTGAATGCTAGCAGCACAAAGGATATTTATTATTAGTCAGAACATTATCCCCCAATGCTAAACACTGTACATGCACCTTGTTTAATGTTCCCTTCTCAGGCATGGAGAGATTAGGAAACTTGGTCAAGATTGTGGTTAGAACACGAACATATGGTGGTTCACTGTGTGAGCTGCTTTGCTCTTCCTATGGTGAACGCAATGTAAATATTGGAAGGGGTGGGGCTTATTTTGCCTCGCAGTTGAATGATAGATCCCATTGCGGTAGGGAAGGGATGATGGTAGGGTATGAGGCAGGTGGTCATATTGCGTCTATGGTCAGAAAGCAGAGAGAGATGGATGTTGTCGCTCAGCTAGCTGTGTCCTCTTCATTTAGTCCTGGACCCATTTCACTGAGAGGTGCTACCCACATTCAGGGTGGGCCTTCTCAATTAACTTAATACCCCTCTCAAGAAACCTCCTCACAGACAGGGGCAGAGGTATCCCTGGTAGGTTATTCTAGATCTTGTAACCAATGTAGACCTCACACTCACCATCTGAATTGGTGTGTGACTAAAGGATGTCTTTGCTATCTGGGCTTTCTGGACAAACAAGGATGGGATTATTGCCCATTAAGTGTAGAAGGAAGATTTTGCGCATCCTCATGCTAGGTACCGTCTTCCAAAGTCAGAAAGTCACGTTCGACACAAGATGCAAGAGACAGAATTGTCATCCAAGGCTCAACACACAGACTCAACACACAGAAAGGCTACATTAGTATAGATCAGAAACACAGAAAACCAAGAAGGCAGCTTTAAAGCCTTCCTTTTGAAAAATGAAAACCATCTTCAAGCATTAGAGTTCTCATTTGGCCTAAGGTTTCCACCTTGTGGAGGTCTTTGGTAATTGTGAGCTTACTTCCTGGTCTGTACAATGGCTAAATCCTGGCAGTTGAAGGGATTTAAGTCAGGGGAAAGAGGCAATTTAAGTCAAGGGAAATCGGCAAAGCAAAAGACAGTTAACTGAATTTCTAAAGCCTTTGGAGGACTTATTTCAGAATTTAATTTGAATTTGCTTTTATTATTCATGTTCTTTTAGTGTTTTTCCCAACAAAAAAATTAATTTATAATTTTGAGGCACCTTCTCGGGTTGTGTAAATCATCCACCTTCTAAATCAAAGCTTGTTGTCTCTCTGCTCTGTGTGCATTCTTGGGCCAGTTGTACCCAACTCTCTGAGACTCCCCATCACTAGCAAGCCTAAATGGCAACATGATGCAGAGGGCCGGGCCACAGTGAAGAGGTGAAAGCCCTTGCTGGAAAATAATCAGTGAAGTTTTCAAATGGCAGTGGCCCGGTGCTAAGCAAACCCAAGGCCCTCATAAGCCCAGGGCCTGCCTGATGGCCTTCTGTTAATTACTATGCATACCATATCTGCCTAGTGAATATCAGTTCATTGCTAGCAGATATGAAATACCTCCTAAAATTGCTTTTATTGCTACTACTGTGACCATTTTCCCTTTCCTTAAAACTCCATCCTAAAAAAAATGAGGAAAAACCCCACTTGGGTTGATATTGGCCCATAACAGCGTTGTGGGTGTAGACTGGTGTGAGGGTCGGTGGTCTGTCTCTACAACGCATCAGAATGACAAACTTAGACTTTCATTTATCTGTGTGGCTTTTTGGAGGCAATGTGAAGAGTCTCCCATGCAGGCTCCCACGTAAGGTGATTGCAAGGCTACCTAGCAGTTGATCCCTTGAGTGGCTTCCCAAATCAACAGTGTAGAGCCCAGGCTTTAACTCAACACATGCTGATTGGATGCTCTTTGGATTAAAAGTTTCTGGAATAGAATGGAACACTAGTCTTGGAAGGGACCCAGTGGTAAAGAATGGTCAATAGAGGCTTTGAACTGGGTTGATAATGCCTATTTGATTTGTGTCAAAACCACATGAGACTTTGATGGGCTCATCAACACATTCAGGTTCAAAGCAAGTTGCCAGTAACCATCAACACAACAGTGACAGCTCCCCCCAACCCTCGCCAGCTGTAGCTAATGGCTGATTGCTCACTTGAAAACCTGGACATTGTTGATGTTGGAATTTTCCATCCTAGAGCTGGCAGTAAACTGGGCTTTGTGGTAGTAAAAACAGATCACCTCTGATGGAGACTACGGAATTCAACTTCCTCTCCTCCATTTTCCTTCCATCCTAGCTCTTGGATTCTCAAATACTGAGCTGCTAGCACCTTACAAAGCATGGCAACCTCTTCCCCACCTCCAGGCCTGGGTCTGGCTAGCCCTCCATGCTAAATTACACTGAAACAGTCTCTTGCTAAGTCTCCCAAAGGCCCACCCATCTTCTAAGACAAGGTGAACCTACAACAGCCTCCTGTTCGTCCAGCACCAACATCGCTATTGTTGTTATATCAAAACAACAAAATGAAAGGTGTTTATTTACGTGGGACTCACAATGACTACAGAGTTGGAGGCAGCAGACTCAAGCAAAGATGGAGGCCAGCAAGGGAAGGAGACTGCCTCTAACTTTTGTCAGGGTGGTGGTTGGATCTCGTAGTTCTTATAAGTTTCTGGATAGTTTCTTAGAAATGGAAAGGAATGCCTTAACTCACAGGTCTTCAATAAGTCAGTAAATAGCATTCCAAGGGTAGTGACTTGGTGTGCGTTGAGAAGTCAGCTTACCTCCTGGTATGTCTGTGCCAGCAGCAGCGTAAGAATGTGCCAGAGACCCCATAGAACCACCTCTGGGACTCTTCTGAGTGCTCCGAACCAGTGGCTTCCCTGGGAATATATTTCCTGACGACAAATATGAAGAACAGAGGAGAATTTGCCACCTGACACTCTGTGGTCCCAGCCGAGGCTGTCTTGTTCCATATAAACAGGTATCCTTTTCAATCTGCCTAGTAACAAACACCTTCTCACATTTTGTCTTACTGCTGATGGTTTTGCTCTTCCCTAACAGTCTCGCAGCGTAGCCTAGTGTTCTCCAGTCGAGGAAGGCAGATGCTGATGCCTCGACCCTGCACTGCTGAGCCAGAACTAAGGGAAACACATTTCTACTCTTTGCATGCTATCCCATGTGATCTTTAGTGTTCATCATCAGTTTGACACAATGCAAAATCACCTAGGAGGGGGTCTAAATGAGGGATTGTACACATCAGGCTAGCTCATGAGCACAAACTACACATCAGGCTAGCCCACGAACACAAGCTACACGTCAGGCTAGCCCATGAGTGCAGCTAGTGGGCTTTCCAGGTTATGTTAACGAAAGTAGGAAGAGCTACTCACTGTGAGCAGCACTATTTTCTGGTCAGGGATTCTGGATTGTATGGAGCAGGCTGAACACTAGCATGCATATGCCAATTCATGGATTTCTGCTTTTGGTTGTAGTTGGGAGGGGACTAGCTGCTCCAAGTTTCTACTGTGTTCACTCCTACAGGGATGGACCGTGACCTGGAACACGGATAATGAGTCAAGTGAACCCCTTCTTGCTCAAGTTGCTTTGTCAGGGTGTTTTTATCACAGTAGATGGTGAAGCCAAGACGCCTAGCCTATGGTGTTTTGTTACAGTGGCAGAAAAAGACTAAGATACTAAGTGAGGAAAACAGACAACGGACTACGTTTCTGTCATGCCCAAAAGACTGTGACCAACAACTGGAAGCACAATATCCTAAGCCTAGCACTCTTTATTTTCTAGTTATGGCTTCTGGGAAGAGCATTATCTTCCCTTATAATTCAAACTCAACTCTTTAACATAAAACACACACACACACACACACACATCTCACATAGGCAAAGCTTATATTATAGTAGAACTTTCTTTTTTTCCATTTTATTTTTGCTGTTTCTCCTTGTGTGTGAAAAAAAGATGATTCTTGGAAATCACCTGAATCCCACCCACAACTCTTACAGGGATGAATGCTTGTGCCACAGACACCCTGCCCTTCTCCACTCTCCTTGTGCAGAATTGGTGGTGTGTCTATACCAGCCAGAGAGCCTTACAGGCAGAGATGTAGCCATCAGAGAGGAGCAGATGCCTGGCTTTGTTTGGTTCCGAGGGACTGGAGGAAAACAGGAACTCAATTATTACACTAACAATAGGAAGCCGATCATGTACCAAGTTTTCTCTTGTATGTGTTGTTGGGATAATATGTTTGTCCCCATGTGTGAACCTTTAGAACTGTTTTGTAGCTACTTTCCTAGTAGCTTTTTAAAGTTATATTAGAGAAAGAGAAAATGAGCTGATTTTGACAGGGACTAAACTTAATTTATATAATATTAATAATTCTGAAGTCTAATGAACTGTCGAATCAAAGAGTTTTATTAAAGATTGCATGTACCTTTCAACTAAAAACTTTGCCTCTGAATTTCTTTGAAATGTCCTCAAGTGGTCTGGTTTTATGTGGAAGAGCTTTCTTTTTTAATCAATTGTATATTTTTAAACTAATTCTTTAAGAATTTCATACAATATGTTTTGATTATATTCAACCCCTCACTACTCCTTCTAAGTCCTCCAAGATCTACACCCTCACCTCTCCAGTCACTCTTAAAAGGACAACACACAACAAAGCCCTATTTGTGTTGTACATGTACTCACAAGGTGGGGCCCTCTCCTGGAGCATGGCTGATGTATCTGTAGCCATACCCTTAAAGAAAGCTGATTCTCACTCCCAAGAGCTGCTCAGTGGTGGGGTCCCGTGATCTCCTTCGTATTCTATCTATGATAGAATGTTGGCTGGCTTTGTATTTGTAGGTCTTCTGCAGGCATCTACAGACTCTGTGAGCCCATTAGCGAACAGTCTTGTCATGTCCTGAAGACATTGCTTTGCTCCAGTCCTCCCTGACCTTTGGCTCTTACAGTCTTTCAGTTTCCTCTTCCCTAAGTTTTGGGGGTGGGGGATATACACGCCCAGTTTGTGGCTCAGAACTCTACTGACACTCATTTTCTGCACTGTGACTTGTTGTGAGTTTCTGTTTTAGCCACTGTCCACTGTCCAAATTACCTGGTGTGGGAAAGAGAACCAGATGGTGTGGTTTAACCCCACTTTCCAGGTTTCTTTGGAGAGTCTCAAATTCTTCCTTGTCATGGCTAAGACATAGAGGGTTCCTTTGCTGTTGAAAACCTCAGATGACACAGCGCAAAATACCTGCAAAACTCAGCCATGAGGTAGCACAAAGCAAAGGCATTGCCTCCCCCTGGAAGTCCACAGCATGCTCACTCTGCCTCCCCCTGGAAGCCCACAGCTTGCTCACTCTGCCTCCTAGATCCCGGAGTGTTCTTACTCAAGACCTTCAACTTGGACTACTGTTGGGAGAATAAGTACATGCTTTAATAACGTAGTGGAGTTGGTAAAAACTCTAAAATGCATTTCTTTGTCAGAATCTAACATGTAAGGTGTTTATCATGATTTCTGAAAGGCTACACATGGGGCCCAATTCCAAAGAAGTGCCTAAAACTCTTTTCATAGTGTGAGCACCCCATGGGCCAGATATAAAGGCAGGATGTGTATATCTGTCCAATAGTATTTATGATGTGTAAATCTTAAACCCCTAAAGTGCTGCACATAAGTCAATGGAACGCTTTTTCCCAAGCCGTGCACAAATGGAATGCTAGAGAACAAAAAATAATGCTGATAATGATTTATTGACACCGACTTGAGTTACTCATGCCAGACAGATGAGATATATTACTTTAATTGTGGCTGGGTGTAGAATCAAGAAACCCAAGACTAAAGAAGGCATGGCTTTCTGCTAAAGTCTCGAAGCTGCTTCCTGATTGCCTATAACCTACCTACCCTGCACGGGTCTTTACCCACCATTTATAATTCAGGGTTCTAACCTAGATGGTCCAGTGTTTCCTGTTCCTCAGAACTGGTGCATTTGGCTGTATTTACTTGTCCCCTCCCAATTTTTTTTAAACATATAAGTCCATCATTTTCAAAGCTTAGCATACAGTAGGAAATTAATATATGTCTGCTAAATGTCCTGATTCATATATCTGTGTGAGCTGTAACGGTCCAGTATGTAGAGGAAGAGGAGCCTTTAGATAACAACCTTGTTTTCGCAGCCAGCCTTGATGTCGATTCCCCTAACATAACATTTGAAATTTTGTGTGACTGCATGCTGTTCTATTCCACTTAGACCACTAACATCTGTCCTGATGGTAAGAGGCCTTTTCCCTCGGCCAGATGTTGAAGGAATGCTGGGTGAACAAGTCTGTGTATCATTTGAAAGTCTGGCTTCTTCGTTTCTAATCTTATTATTAAAATGTACTCTCACTTGTGAATAGGAATCCTTGTTTCTGCTGGGGACTTGAATAAGAGATTTAAATCTAATATTTGTAGTCTATTAGGGTTTTTGTGGCTGTGATAGAGCAGCATGGCCAAAAAGCATGAGGAGGAAAGGATTTATTTCATCTTGCATTGCAAGCTAACAGTCTATCACTGAGGAAAATCAGAGCAGGAACTCAAGTGAAATCAGGAACGGATGTAGAGGCCATGGAGGAGTGCTGCTTACTGGTTTGCTCCTTCACAGCCTGCTCATTCTACTTTCTCACAGCAGCCAGGACCAACTCCTCCCACAGCAATTGTCAGTCAAGGAAATGTACCAGAGGTTTGCCCAAAAGTCAATATGGTAGGAGCATTTGCTCAACTGAGGTTCCCTCTTCCAAAATGACTCTAGCTCGAATCAGGTTGACAGAAAACTAGCCACGTTTAAAATTAGCTTAATTTTACTAACCCTTACCTTTATCAATCCAACTAGATATTATATTTTTAGAAGTAATATTTTATTCATTTATAGCAATTTATATCAGTATCTCAAGTAGGACACGTCTCCCGCCCCGACCCCCATCCATAGAATATTCTAGTATTTGGCTTCACAGTGTCTTTCCTGTTAGATCACAGAGGCCTGTGTGTGGAGGGGCCTCTAACTGTGGTATCCTCTGATGGACAGAAGGCATATTGAATTGTAGGAGCATTTCACTGCTCCCTCATGGTGACACACATACAGATTGCCTGGAGATGGTATAAAAATGAAGCTTATAGAGTGAGGTATGCACTCAGGTTTATTGTTAAAGCCCTCTGGGAAAGACCTTTCCAGACTCCTTAATGTGATATTTGCAAATAGTTGGATGCAAAATAGGATGCTCCCAGTAAAGAACAGGCTTCATAAGCAAAGCAAATCTCAGTCAACAGCAAAGAATTTTCGACAGTGTCTCAAGTTTTGCATAGGCTGTATCTGTACTCAACTTTTGTGCCTTTTATCTTGTGTTTAGTTTTCTATAGGGATGGACAAAAGGACTGCTGGAGACTATTTCCCCAGTTTGCCCTGCCTCTCTTCTGAGCATTCTGTATTTTTATTTGGCAAATTTGGGGATACTCCATGGGCACAGAGAAAAAAGATCTGTGGACTTCGGTGCTGGCAGTAGCTCCTGAGTGTCTTTGTTTCATTTCCTGTTTTTATGATAAAATGCCTTGATGAAGCAATGTAAGAGAGGAAGAACCCATGTGTCTCACAAGTCTAGGCCATGGCCATCATTGCAGGGAAGTCTAAGAGCAGGAACTTGAAGCAGCTGGTCACACTATATCTACAATCAAGAGCAGAAAGTAGTCACACCATATCTACTGTCAAGTTGTCACACCATATCTATTGTCATGTAGTCACACCATTTCTATTATCAAGTTGTTACACCATATCTACTATCAAGTAAGTAGTCGCACCATATCTACTGTCAAGTAGTCACACCATATCTACTGACAAGTAGTCACACCATATCTACTGACAAGTAGTCACACCATATCTACTGTCACGGAGTCATACAATATCTACTGTCAAGTAAATAGTCACACCATAGCTACTGTCAAGTAAGTAGTCACACCATAGCTACTGTCAAGTAAGTAGTCACACCATAGCTACTGTTAAGTAGTCACACCATATCAACTGTCAAGAGCAGAGACCAAATAAACAGATGCAAGCATGCTTGCCATCTTACTCTCTCCTTTTCATATACTCTAGAGCCCAGCCTATAAAATGGTACCCACATTCAGGGTGGGCCTTCCTACCTCAGCTAACCCAAATTAGAAAATCTATCACAGGCATGAGGCATAACCATAAACTGGCCTAATCCAGACAAGCCCTCACCAAGAGTCCTTTTCCTGGTGATTCTTGATTGTGTCAAGTTGACAATTAAAGTTGCTGATCATAGTGAGCTTATCATTTACAAGGTAATCTTGCGCCACAAGGGCCTCTCTTTTACTGATTCCAAGAGTATTCACCATGCATGGTTGCTGAGAAGATCAAGTCAGATGGTACAAGTTAGGCCATAGAAATGATGCTGTCAACACAGGCACTGGTGGGATATGCCCACACTGTTGAATCTGTGCACAGAGAACTGAGATTCTTAGCAAAAACATTGTGTGTTCATTCTGACATCGAACCAAATGAAAGTGTGCCTTGGCGTCTCATGAATAGCTTTTAACAGGGATTCTCACAGTTTCACACAAAACAATCGCTTGAGCAGCATGTTACACAGAGGTTTCTTGGAGTCGACTTTAGATATCTTTCCACAGATGCTGTCATTTTTTTGTGTGTGCAGTGAATTCCTAGGAAAAGCCAGACAAGCTGGTCACTGAGCCCTAGGAATCCCTCATGTCTACACCTCCCCAGCTCTGGGATTACAAATAAGCATCACAGTGATGGACTTTGAAAACTTGGTACTGTTTCATTTCCAATTTCTCGCTCTTATGAACAAAGCTGTCATGAATATGTATAAGTAAGCACATTTACACAACAGAGTATTGATCAGCTGCTTAAAAATGACACCACAAAATTTTCACGTAAATGGATAGAACTGGAAGAAAATCATTCTGAATGAGGTAACTCAGACCCAGAAAGACAAATATGGCATGTACTCACTTATATTAGTTGTTAAGCAAATGAGAACCAAACTATACTACGTAGAACTAGAGAGGTTAAGTAAAGAGGAGGGATCTAAGGGGGATACACAGATCTCCCTAGGAGGGGAAATAGATTTTCATGGGCAGAATGGGAGGAGGGCAAGCCAGGTGAGGTAAGATGGGGCATGTGGACAGAATGTGGGGAGAGACTGGAAACGGGGGGCAGTAAGAGGGTGGTGAGGAATCCTAGTGAAGTAAAAAGTTCCTGGAATGTATGATGGTGATCCTAGTGAGGACTCCTAGAAATAGAGGCTATGGAATGTCAATTGGCCATCTCTTGTCAATAGATGAGGCTCCCAATGGCAGGACTAGGTTGTACTCAATTGAGTTGTTGGCCAAGGTGTGGCCCATGGAAATCCCCCAACATCCTGGGATATTGCTAAGACAAATGAATGCTCTCTAACCTAAAGTGGGGTCCATTGCTGAGGACAGCACCCACATAACTCACTGAGCATGAAAAAGTAGAGCTGGTGCCTATATGGAGTTCTCACCCCTACATTCTAGCTTCTTTGATGTGGAAAGGCACTCTGCAGGCTACTGAAAGAAAAACATGGCTACCATCCCAGCCACAAAACCTTTGACCTACTCTCTGTCCTGACTGAAAAATATCCTGGTGCAACGATGGCACAGAATTTGTGGGAGTAGCCAACCAAAGTCTGGTTTGACTTAAGACCTCATGCATGACACTGCTTGGGTAAGCAAGAAGCAGAGACTGGATACCTCAGAGACCTAGGGTAAAGGCAAGCACAACTGAACTTTTTAAAAAAAATCAATAAAACGACTGCTAAGGATATTCTGCTATAGTCATAGATCAGTGCCTTGTCCAGTTGTCATCAGAGAAGCTTCATCCGGCAGCAGATGGGAACAGATGCAGAGACCACAGCCAGACATTATGAAGAAAGAGAGTCTAAAAGGAAGGTGTCCATCAAATCCCTCCCCTCAGAGCTCAGGGAATGCTGTGGAGGAGGAGGTGGGAAGATTGTAAGAGCCAGAGGGGAAGGAGGATGCCATAAGAACAAGACCCTCTGAATCAACTAAGCTAAGCACTCATGAGCTCACAGAGCCTGAGGCAGCAAGCACAGGGCATACATGCGTCTGCACCAGGTCCTCTGGCTGTATATTATAGCTATTAGGTTAGTATTCTTATGGGGCTTGTGACTATGAGAACGAGTGGGTCTCTGACTCTTGCTCCTGCCATTAGGACTCTTGTCTTCCTGCTGGGCTCCTGTGTCCAACTTCGATGTGATAGTTTTGGCTTCGCCCATATATTTTACTTGTGATGTTCCGTTATTATCTCTTAGAACTCTTCTCTTTTCTAATTAGAGACAGAGAGGGAGTGGATCCTAAGGGGAGGGGAGGTGGGGAAGAAGTAGGAGGAGAAGTAGAGGGAAACTATAAAGGATATATTGTATGAGAAAGGAATCTGAAATTTTTCAAGACAAGGTTTCTCTGTAACCCTGGCTATCCTGGAACTCACTCTATAGACCAGGCTAGCCTTGAACTCAGAGATCCACCTGCCTTTGCCTCCCAAGCTAGGATTAACGGCATGTGCCATCACCACGTGGCAAAGAATATATTTTCAATAAAAAGGAACACACACACACACACACACACACACACACACACACACACACACACACACACACACACACACACACCCCTACCTTGGTACTGGGGATAAATTCAGTTCTTCATCCTTGCAAAGCCAGCACTTTACTGACCAAAACGTTTCCCCAGCCCAAGAATATACTTTAAAAAATAAAAAAGAGACAAGTTTCCAGGTGGCTGCCAAGGATGTTGATTTGAATGAAGCCTTTGATCTGAGACCTTCTTTGCGAAGCACTTTTGGAAACCCGCTGGCTCATCCCAGGTTCTCTTGGCGAACTAGTGGTTGAAGTGCTGCCACCTGCTGGTTGTAGTAAAAACATTATATATATATAAGACTCAACTGCAGGAAAAAAGAACACAGTGAAATTATAGTGCACTGTGAAGATTTTATAAGCCCGTGTGTTTTATACAGGAACTGGGAGAAGACAAAGGCTTTTTGTTGTGATACAAGGATGGTATTTCAACTGCTGTGTTTCTAAGAAAAATATTCCGAGCATTCTGAGGACTGTTTCCGGCTACAGGAATGAAAACTCTTTCTCCCGGGCTGCCAATAACCTGCTGCTTTCATGCCTCCTAAGCAGAAGCAGCGGCCATGCACTTCAGCACACTGGGACAGCACTTTCCTCTTTTGAGCCTCTATTTATTCATCTATATCACAAGAGGAGGTAAGATGCCTCAAGAAGTGTTTTCTGGTTATTTTGTGACTCTCCTGAGGCTGTACTACACCCCGCTCTGCCTCTTAAGGAAGGAGCCGTCTTTAGTTCATAGAGTGAGCTCTGTTCTTTGATTCCCATGGCAGCTTTTCATTTTCTAAAAGTAACTTCAGTGTTTTGGGCCTCATAAGCACTTCTGCCCTTCCTTGCCAGGACACAGTTTCTATAGTAAAATGTCCATAGCTACACTTGCAATTTTCTTCGCAGAATTAAAACCACCACAGGCACGGAAACTGCTGTTGTATCAGCCTGCTAGAGGGGCCATAACAAAGTCCCATAGACTGGGTGGCTTAGTCAGAAATTCTTCCGTCAAGTTTGGAAGTCTACTAGCAGGTTGTTGGCGGGCACTTTGCTCTGAGCTGTCTCTCTCTTGGCCTTGATCTGTGGGCGTCTTCTCTCTCTGTGTTCACATGGATTTGCTTCTGTGTCTGTGTCCACATTTTTCTCTTTTTATAAAGAAACAAGTGTCACTGCATTAGGGTCCATGTTAATGATCCATCTTAACTTCTTACTTCCTAAGGGTTGACAGACACACTTCAAAGCACAGGGGACAGGGCTTCAACAAATGAGGTGTTGAAAGCACGTTTTTAAACTCTGTTTAAACTTCTTTCAAGCCAATGTTATGGGCCGAGGAGATGGCTCAGTAGGTAAAGTGCTTGCTGAGCATGTATGAAGACATGCATTTGAGTCTCTAGTATTTTCATAAAAATCTAGGTATTGACGGCATGACCCTGCAACCTCAGCCTTGGGAGACAGAGTCAAGTCAAATAAAGGAAGTCCTGTGAAAAAAGAAAACACGTAATAATAAGGGGAGACAGTTATAGGGAGCCATCTCAAATAGATATATGGCCTTTACATATGTATGTGTGAACACACTACCACACCCACAACCCCCTCACACAACACAGCACACACATACACACACACCACACACATAAATACACACACACACACACACACACACACACACACACATTTAACTTTTTAGAAAGAATACTTTCCTTAAGGCTCAGATGTGATGCCCAGTATCTCTAAACTTTGTTTTTCCTGTGCAAAGTGCATATAATGGAGTGTAAAGATGCCACGAAGCTGAGGAGTAATTGGCATAAAGCACACAGCATCCTTAACAACGGGAACTCAGCACATGGCAGCACCTAGCGCATGTTCAGCATGTTGTTTTTCTGAGGCAGAAAGGGTCTTGTAGAAATGCCTCACCAGTATTTTGAAGACTTTGCCATGTGCCTCCTGGAAACAATCTGCTCTCATTCCCCTGACCCACATTGCTGACATGAACATCTACGTGACACTGACTTCCTCCCACTGTAAAATCACTTGGGTCTCCTGGGGCCAGTGACAATCATAGTTACCCCAACAACCAACGTCACCACTCCAACTCAGGTGCTTTTGATGCAAGCTCTGAAATGGCAACACCAGCACCCCTTTTACAAAGCTACTTTTTATACCATTTCCCAGGAAGGTGGGAGATGTAGCAGCAGAGACAGCCAGAAGGAGGAGACAAGCCTTCTCAATGCCAGAACACTGGGCATCACACTGGGGAGCCTATGTGTGCTCTAAGTGGTTGCTGGGAATTGAACTCAGGACCTTTGGAAGAACAGCTTCTTACCCTCTTACCCTCTGAGCCATCTCTCCAGCCCTCTAACTTCTTTCTCTACTTCAGAAGCACTCAGCAGCACAGTATACACACAGCAGCTCCAGTGTCTTCCATAGAGGCCTCTGGTAGGCAACCTGTCATATTTAAGCAATTACAACTGTACTTCACCAAACCTAGTATGCCTAAGCAACCATATGCATCGTTGCTCAGAAATTTCAATTTGCCATTCGGGCGCATATGTATTTATATCTGTGCTTAAACATGTTTTACAGAGGAAAGCTTATACTCTGCATATACTTTCTAATATACTCTCCATAGCAGCTTAGCCAGGAAGCATTTTCTCCAGCTGTTATTTTGATGTTTGAATTGTATACTACACATTTCAGGCCCCATTGTTCCAGGTAGGACCACTTCAGCTGCTTCTCACTTTGTAACTTATACTGTGATATTGATCTTTGCACATATATTTCCTCTTGTTGCAAGTCACGTCCTTGGAATGAATTTCTGGAACTGGATGTGAACTAGTTAGTGCACATTTTAGAATGACTCTCGCTCTACTTCCCTGTAAAGTACCGCAAACTCCTGTCTCTCTGTACAAGACAGCCTCTCGCCCATCAGCAAAACCATTAGCCCCGCTGTAGAGAAGAGCGCCCTCTGCTGCTTCAAAGCAGGAATTCCCGCAATGTCTTCTTTTTTTTTTTTGTCAGAAACTGAAAAACCCCGTAAAACCTGTTCTGTGCCAGACTGGACATTAGACAATGGGAAAAGTGTTTGGCACATCGGCTCGCCACAGACTTACTTACTAGTGCAGCCTGACATGATTTTTTTTTTTTTTTTTTTTTTTGCCTCCTTTGAGAAATCCCAAGTCCTAATAACTGGTTGCTAAAAGCTGCTAATGCAAACTGCAGAGTGTGTGAGCTGTGCTCTGGGCCACTGGCTGCTCCGCCCTGTTATCTTCTCCTTCTCATCTGGGAAGGCTTGCCCACCTCAGTGGCATTAGTCACTGGTCAAGTCTGGATGTTCTTCAGGCACCATTTACATTTGCTGTTGTTTGAAAATAATTTTAATTACTGATGTGTCATCTCCTCAGTCTTAAATATAAAACCCAACAGAACAATCCTCTATAATCATAAAATTTTAACAAGCCATATAAATTTAAAAGCTGTGGGTGGTTTTCTCATCTTTTAGCCCTCAGTGTAGCCATGAGCTAAAGTGCTGTGTCCAAAAATGCTGTTAAATTATAAACTCTCCAGAAGCAGAAAGACTCACATGGTATATACTCACTTATAATTGGGCACTAGCTCAAAAGGCACACTTATCAGGAGATTGGGATAGATGTGAGGACATCCTACTGAGAATCTAGGTAAGAGAAATATAGGAGATGAGGAAATAGAAGGACCCAGATGGTCCTAGAAACCTACAAGAAGAACATCGTGACGGGAAGATCTATGCCCAGGGGCTCTGCTCAAACTATTGCACTAACCAAGGACAATACAAGTATTAAACATCGATTTTCTACTCTGATCTACCCAATGGGCAGGAAATTCTCCACAGTTATGTGGAGAGCGGGTACTGACTCTGACATGAACTCTGGTGCCCCATATTTGACCACCTCCCCTTGGTGGGGAGGCCTGATGGCACTCAGAGAAAGAATAAGCAGGCTACCAAGATGAGACTCGATAGCCTATGACCATATAGTGGGGGAGAAGGTACCCCTTGGTCTTAGACCTAGGGGAGAGGAATAGGGTGAAAGCAGGAGGGAGGTAGGAATGGGAGGATACAAGTGGTGGGATAACAATTGAGTTGTAATCTGAATAAATTAATAAAATTTAAAAAAGAAGTTACAAACACTTTTGTGACAAACTCCCTTTCTTTTCTTTTTCTTTTATTGGTTTTTACAGACAAGGTTTCTCTGTATAGCCCTGGCTATCCTAGACTCACTTCGTAGACCAGGCTGACCTTGAACTCACAGAGATCTGCCTGCCTCTGCCTCCCGAGTGCTGGGATTACAGGTGTGCGCCATCACACTGGGCTCAAACTCCCATTCTTTATCATTTCTGTGAAGAGGACTAGGGAAGTGAGTGGTGAATGCCATCTTTCCAGAGGGTGACGCCAATGTCAGCCATACGCAGCTGGTCATGACCAGCTGCAGATGGTTATGAATGGCGTGAAGATGCTAGAGTTTTATTCTGTAGCCACAGTTCATTTATCCAATAGCCACAATGCCTAGGAGCTGTGGAGACAGACACTGCACATAAAGAGCACTCCTGCAATGCTTCCAAAATCCTATTTAGTGCTTAAGGGGGAAAAAGAGCAAAGAAGAAAGGGGCTCAGATAAAAGCCTTTAATCTCTCTCTCTCTCTCTCTCTCTCTCTCTCTCTCTCTCTCTCTCCACACACACACACACACACACACACACACACACACACACACACACACACATATATATCAGTATATAGGCCATGCCACCCTGAATGTTCCTGATGCCAAAAGCTAAGGAAGGTCTATGTCTAGCTATATATAATTAAAAACTTTTTGTGGCCACATTAAATACAAAAGATTAACCAGACAACAAACTATGCCAAAACAAGTAACCTAGAGCACTAGCATTTTAATGTTTGATAGCATACACATTTCTTGTAGAATCCTAAGACCTAACACATGTGTGACCCCCACGTGTTTGAATATTTTCCTCTTTCTACCTATGACTAATGTTTTCTGATCTTGAAACCTCCTGTTGATCTTTTATTATAAATTTGTAAGAATTAATTTTATTTGTTCATGTGTGTATTTATGTGTGAGTGTGCATGCAGAGGCCAGATGTCATTTATCAGAAGCTGTATACTGTGTGTGTGTGTGTGTGTGTATGTATGTGTGTGTGTGTGTGTGTGTGTGAGAGAGAGAGAGAGAGAGAGAGAGAGAGAGAGAGAGAGAGAGAGAGAAATTTTTATCAAAACAATTTATTTACTTTTATTTTTATGTGCTTTGCTGTTTTGACTGCATGTATGTCTGCGTGAAGGTGTCAGATCTTGTAGTTACAGACAGTTGTGAGCTGCCATGTGGGTGCTAGGAATTGAACTGAGGTCCTCTGGAAGAGCAGTCAGCTCTATTTGATTGTGATCTATTTTGGCCAGAGGCATTCCTTGATCATCCTGGGAGTTAGAGGACCTCACCTTCTGTGTGTGGTGAAGAAATGAGTGTGTGAGCACCTAGTGATTGATTCACAGCTGCGAATGTGAGTGCTGCCGCAGTCTCCCCACATCGCCTTACAGAGCTTAAGACAGCCTTATGAAAAAGTTCACCTAGGCAAGATATGGCTTCTTCTATTGCCCCATGCCTCTGAAAATGAAATAACTGGCACATAGAGAAGAAGGGAGGTTTGTGGCTTTACCAATGTGCCTGTCTCCATACCTATTTCCCCAGTGTTTCCTAAAACGATTGGCTTTTTTTTTTGGTTTCACCGAGCACCATTTCAAAGCATCCGGAATTGAATGTCTTTACACTTCAAAGAGGGCATTTCTCCAAGGAAAGCTCCTAGTTCACAACACCTGCATGTCTCTGTGTGAAGGGTGGGCTTTCACTTCATTTCTGAAAGTTGGACAAAAAGCCATCATTCTCGATGTCTCTCCTACTCTTTGCTTGTGGTGGGAGGTTACTGGGAGAGGAGGGTGGCAAGATTACTATCACAGAGGCTCTAAAGGTAAAGTGATCACCGTTTTAAACTTCCATTTTATTAAACATCATTTTAAGCATTTTAAAAAGTGAGCGTTTCAGAAGCTATTTGATTTCTGATGCTTCGTGGAGGGATCAGCAGCATGGTGGGCTATTGTGTTAGTGTCACATCCAGTCTAGGTTGTCACAAGTGAGTGACAAAGGCAGCTGTGCTCTTATGATGTCATAGATGGGGAGATGGCTCATGGGTAAAGGGATAACCATGAAATCAAGCACAGAGACTAGAGTTTGGAAGCCTAGCATCCACATACAAGCTGGGAAGGCAGGAAGTGAGCCTATCATCCTAGCATTTGGGAGGCAGAGGCAGAGGACTCCCAGGACAAGCTGGCTAATTCTGCTAGCTTCTTGGTGAGCTCTGGTTCAGTGAGAGACCCTGCCTCAGTAGACAGCAATTGAGGAAGACACCCAAGGTCAGCTTCAACTTCTGACCTCTATGTGCATATGCATACCTGTGCACTGCTACACATGTAAACACACACACACACATACACACACACACGGGTATGAAAAGCTACAAAGAAAGAATCATCAATAGTATAGAGCTAGATCCTGCTCCTTAGATCAGAAGCTGTTGACTCAGCTCAGAGAAAACATGGAAGCAAAACACAGCAGATAAGTATCACATCACATCTGACTTTGTAATGTACTTTAAATCCATACATCTCATGCCCAGTCACATATGTCTCACTTAAATAGGTCCGTTGATGCACCAGACAATGTGGATTTATACCCACAAGGATTAACGACTTCTTAGGAGAATACGAAATGTTTGCAGCTTAAGGGATAGCATGCATCTGTTCCCAAATATAAGGAATAATGTTAAAACTAAACTGTCTCAAAATTTAACATTATACAAACTTAAGTCATGCCCAATAAGCATATATAAGCATGTTATTTGACTATTTTTGTGTGTGGTGTATGGAGTCAGACATGTGCGCATGCGTATGTGGGCACATGGTTGTGCGCATGTGCAGAATTCCTGGACTAGGTGGCCAATGAGCTCTGGAGCTCCCCTGTTTCAGCTTTCTCAGCACTAGTGTTGCCGGTACACATCACCGTGCCCTGCTTTTGACTGGATGCTGAAAGTGGAACTCGGGTCTTCATGCTTTCTCAGCACGTGCTTTACTCTTGGGACCACCTTCCCAGCTCTATTAGCATTTCACAGTACTCGAACATAATTTATTGGCTAGATTTATTCACTTGCCAAAGATCTCAAGCGTAGATCATGTGCTTTTGACAACTGATAATTACAAGTTAAATGAATTTAGGCAGAGTCCAAGTAAGTGTTAAAAAGCAAAAGGATAAAACTTTGCATATTCCTATAACCAGAAACAATATCTGAGTGCCTTTTTACACTAATTGTCTTAATATTAAATAGTTGTTGAGTTGGCAGACCTCTTAATGGAATGCTTTCAGTACAATTATCCACGTTCTGTTTTAAGGTGACTAACACCATCTTCTAGGTGAGTTCTGCCATTAGAAATGGGAGCGACTTCTGCTGGCATCTCTATGGCCGTTATCATCATTTGGAGCACTGGGAAGGTTTGATTCCTTCCAAGTAGTTGCCTCTGATTCTCGATAATCATTGAACTTTGAACTTCTTTCCTCACAGAAATTACTTTACTGACCTAAAGAGCCATCTGAGAGACCTGAGGCTAGCTGTATTGCATCCCTGTGTGTCATGATGTACCAGCTTATGGATGAGCACTTGATTAGCCAGACATGTGATCTTCCGACTGAAGATCACAAGTGGAATCGACTCCTCCCTGTCACTCAACACTGGGTGCCAGGTTCTTTTTTTTTTTTTTTTTTAAATATTTTTTTTAATTAATTTATTCTTGTTACATCTCAATGTTTATCCCATCCCTTGTATCCTCCCATTCTTCCCTCCCTCCCATTTTCCCATTATTCCCTTCCCCTATGACTGTTCCTGAGGGGGATTACCTCCCCTTGTATCTGCTCATAGGGTATCAAGTCTCTTCTTGGCTACCTGCTGTCCTTCCTCTGAGTGCCACCAGGTCTCCCCCTCCAGGGGACATGGTCAAATGTGAGGCACCAGAGTACGTGAGAAAGTCGTATCACACTCTCCACTCAACTGTGGAGAATATTCTGACCAATGGCTAGATCTGGGTGCCAGGTTCTTAAGAGCAGAGATAATGATGTCCGTCTGCCTACCAAACTTGATAGCTCCTCTACTAAGACTCTCTACTGTCCTCAGGTCTAATTCCACCAGGCCTTTACCGTCCATGTCGTAATTCAGATCCTATAGGAAGTCGGTATTCCTTCTACACTGCTTTGTCCATTTAGTCACTTGAAATGACACATTTATTTTCACATCCACCTTAGGTTAGGTATGAAAATGAGGGCTGAGGAGTTGGATTACTTGCTTGGCCAAGTACTTCCCACGTGAGTGTGAAGATGTGATTTTGAGGCTGCGTAACCCACCTGTAAGCTGGAAGTGGCAGTGCCCCTAGGGGACAGAGACAGCAGCATCCTTGGGCTTGCTGACCAGCCAATCTAGCCAAGTTGACTAATGCCATATTCTGAGAAATACATTGTCTCAAGACAAAACAAAACAAAACACCAAACAACAACAACAACAAGAAAGTGAAGAGAGATTGAAGAAGACCCTGGTGTCTCTGCCCACTACATACATGCACACACATGCACAAAAAATAAAATGAGATGCTCTTTATGGAACTGCATCATGAACCATATTACTGCTTAGAGAAACTACTTATGACTTGACAGCACTTGCCATGGTTCTTGTCCTCAGAAGGGCATCTAACAAAAATGCTTGACATACAACTACACTTATTTATTTGTTTGTTTGTTGTTTATTCATAAATATCAATAAAAACAGTATCTCAAGAACGATATATGAAATTCAAAAAAGGAAAATAAAATGCCCTAACAGTGTTAAAAATGCAATACTTAAGCATTAAAAGTGTTAAAAGTTGAGCCAGGAAGTACTAAGAAGGGTTGTAAAGCATGCATGTCTGTCTTAGGTATTGACCATAGACCCAAGGAAGAGCTTGGTAGCTCCTGTCAGGCTCAGGGGCTTCTTGTTCTGTTAGTATGTCAGAGAAGTGCACACAACGTAACTCTCATTACAGTATGAGCCCCAACCACTGATTGAACCTAGAGCTTTGTGTATACCAGGTAACCACTCTGCCACTGAGCTAAATCTTCAGTCCTCTTTCTACTTTTCATTTTGAGATAGCATCTCACTAAGTTGCTCAGACGAGCCTTGAAGGCCCTAGCTTGGCCTTCCAAATCGTTGGCGTGATAGCTATGTACTGCCAGACTTTAAACAATCTGCCTACAGATTTTCCCAGCTGTCCTACCATTACCAAATAACAAGTCTCCAATACATAGCTGACCACTGAGACATATGTCTTTCACATCTCCTTTCTGCCTCTACAGACCTGCGATCAATGGATAAAGAGCTCCAGAGCTACCTAATTATGCACAGCACTAATTTGCCATTTTATCTTTGTTCATTCAGCTGTCAATCCACCATTTTCTTTTTTATCTTTTTTTTTTTTTTTTCAGGACAGGATCCTACTATGTATCTCTGTTTAGCCTCACACTCAAGCTCCTCCAGCCTCAGCTTCCGGAATACTAAGATTCGAGGGACATACCACTAAACACAACCTTATTCCACTTTTCTTTGCCTTGTCTTTGCTGACACAGTCTCACTATGTATTTAGCCCAGCCTGGACCTGAAGTCAAGATCCACCAGCCTCAACCATCTGAATGCTATAATTACGGGCATGGACAACCATGCTCAAGAGACATGACATTTTATTGAGTGTCAGCCTCAGGCTGAGCCCTGGGACTGCACAGGTCAGGGAATTCCAGACTTAACTCTCTTGGAGTCCAGCCTTATGTAGATTGTATAACAGTGGAGATATTGTCTTGGGAGCTTACACTCTGAATAATCATGTGATTTCCTTCCCATGCTCTTTGTTGGTTTGCTTGGGACTTTTGAGATGCCCCTCCCACTTGTCTAAGGAATGTGAAGCAAATGGGACAAGATGGGAGCTTCTGAGATGACATTAGCCCCATCTACACTGGTGTGTGGTCTTAGAAAGAACAGAAAGATTGTAAATTGAAGTAGCACAAGGAACCCCAAGGATAGTCAATGCATTCATAAACACATGAATAATAGCTTAAAATGACATATCTCTGTGACACCATAGAGCCATGTATACTCTTTATATGTTCACTGCAATATCATTCACAAGAGCAAAGACTGAACCATTAATAAGTCCATCAATAGATGGATGAGGAAAATGTGTTATATAGACATAGTAGAATATTATGCAGTCAGGAAAACCTTGAAATTCTTATATTTGAAGCAACATGGATGGAACTGGAACTGTTTGGCACAGAGGACAAATTCCTGAACAGAACACCAACAGCTCAGGCTCTAAGATCAACAATTAATAAATAGGTCCTCTTGAAACTGAAAAGCTTCTGTAAGGCAAAGGACACTGTCAATAGAACGAAACAACAGTCCACTGATTGGGAAAAGATCTTCACTAACCTTACATATGACAAAGGGCTAATATCCAAAATATATAAAGAACTCAAGAAATTAAACATAATTAAGAAATAATCCCATTTTAAAAAATGGGGCACAGGGCTAAACAGAGAATTCTCAACAGAGGATCTCGAATGGTCAAGAAGCAGTTAAAGAAATGCTCAATGTCCTTAGTCATTGGGGGCATGAAAATCAAAAGGACTTTGGAATTCCATCTTATACCAGTTAGCATGTCTAAGATCCAAATCGCAAATGCCTGCATATGCTGGTGAGGATGTAGAGAAATGGAAACACTCCTCCATTGCTGGTGGGAGTGCACACTTGTACAACCACTTTTGAAATCAATCTGGTACTTTCTCAGAAAATTGGGAATGGCTCTACCTCAAGACCCAGCTATTCTACCCCTGGGCATATATCCAGAAGTTGCTCCACAGTACAAGGATATTTGCTCAACCGTGTTCATAGAGCTTTATTCATAATGTTCAGACTCTGGAAACAACTAAGATGTCCCTCAACTGAATAATGGATAAAGAAACTGTGGCACATTACAAAATAGAATGAAAACCAAGCTATGAAAACCAAGGTAATTATGAAAATTTCAGGAAAATGGATGGAATTCGAAAAGAACATCCTGAGTGAGATAACCGAGACCCAGAAAAACATCAATGGTATGTAATCACTCATTTGTGGATTTTAGTTATATAGTACCAGATAAATATACAGGATACTACAATGCACAGTCCCAAAGAATATAAGATAAGAAGAATCTAAGAGAAGATGCTTAAATCTCACCCAGAAGGGAAATAGAACAGACAGAGGTAGTAGTTGAAGAGAGAGAACAAGTTAGGAGAAAGATCACAGAGAGATATGAGAGTGGAGATCAGACCCTGGGAAAGTGGAAGTGAGAGGACAGAAGACCTGTAGAGAAGAGAGAAACTTGGTGGGAACATTTCTGTGACATGCTGCAGATCTAAGTCAGGGTAGGCTCTTGGGAGGATATGAGCAGGACTCTAGCAGAGATTCCTAGAAGCAGGGGCCATAGAGACTGAAGGGGACACCTTCTAACCAGAACACTCTACTAGTAGAGGGAGAGAAACACTAACTCACTAGCAAAAACTTCAGTCCAAACTCACCCTGCCTACAAGATGTTCAGGAATAAAGATAGAACAGATAGAGCAGAGATGGAGGGAATGTCTAACCAATGCCTGGCCCAACGCAAAACCCACCCCAAGGGAGAGAGCCAACCCCTGACATTATTATTGATACTCTGCTATGCTTGCAGACAGGAACCTAGCAGAGGGGCTCTACCCAGCAGCAGTTCAAAACAGATGCTGAGACTCATAGCCAAACACTGAACAATGTGTAAGGAGTCTTGTGAAAAAGTGAGGGGAAGGAAAAAATGACCTGGAGTAGACAGGAACTCCACAGGAAGACCAACAGAGCCAACTAACCAGGGTCCAGACAGGCTTACTGAGGTTGAAGCATCACCCAAAGACCATGTATGACTGGACCTAGGCCCCCTACACAGATGTAGCTGA
This sequence comes from Acomys russatus, assembly GCF_903995435.1. Classification (NCBI taxonomy): domain Eukaryota; kingdom Metazoa; phylum Chordata; class Mammalia; order Rodentia; family Muridae; genus Acomys; species Acomys russatus. The sequence goes on along the minus strand of NC_067151.1, from coordinate 11,205,350 downwards.
TGGGTAGCTGAGGCTTCATGTGGGTCCCCTAGTAAAGGGAGCGGGGGCTGTCTCTAACATGGATTCTGTTGCCTGCTTTTTCATCACTTCCCCATGGCAATGTGCCTTGCCAGGCCACAAGAGAAGAGGATGCACTCTGTCCTGTTGAACCTTGATGAGCTGAGGTGGACTGCAAGTGGGGCTCCTCTTTTCTGAGGAATAGGAGAGGGAGATGAAGGAGAGGCTGGAACTGGGAAGTGATGAGGGATGGCGCTATGGCCAGGATGTAAAATGAAGAAGTAAATAAATAAATTAAAAAATATTTGGTAATTTATCTCCTGAATTTTGTCAAGAGGAAAGCCAGTTAAGGAACAGAGGGGCAAAAAGCAACAGAAAAATGACCATGATAAAGAGGCCTATCAGAGCCCAGACTCAACTTGCTAGGGGGTGACTAGAAACAGCTTGTAGAGCTGGAGTTAGAGAAAGAAGCTCCTTTTATCAGGTCCTCAGAAAGTCAGGTTAGTTTGTAAGCATTTTCCTCTACCACCACCATTCAATTATTTGATGTAGTAGCAACATTCTTCCAGAGGAACAGACAAGTTCTCCTTTCTCTGTTGTTAAGGATCAAGAACTCAGTGGCTTTGGAGAGAGACTCAGCCCAGAGAAGTAAGGTGTCCTTGCAGGGAGGCGGAAGACTGGGCCACCAAGTCTATAGAGAGTTATAAGTTGGCCTTGAAGTCTTGAGCTGTGAGCACAGAATGACCCAAAGTGACACAGGCCATTTCAGTTAGGGCCAGACTCATACTCACCATAATAACCAGAAATGCAGCCCTTCAGAAACAGTTCTGGAGAGGAGCCAGTAGAATTTAGATTGGCTATACAAGCCTAATTGGGAGACTGTTGCCGCCAAAAAACAAGGTCCAGTGCATTGGTGAAAATATAATTTAAAAGGTTCCCGTCATACCAGAATAGTCTTCCTTGGGGTACCCAGGTAGACTATGAAATTGAGACATTTTGGGATCATAAGTGATTGGGGAGGTTTTTGTTAAATACTGAAAGGAATGGTTGGTAACAAATCTTTGGGATTTATGTGGAAGGGTTGAGCAAACTTGTCTCCGGTTCCCAAATGGGAGCTTGGATGATGGGGGACAAGTGGCCAATAGTGGGTGATGGGTAATTGGTAGCTGAGGCATCACTGGCAAGGTGGACTGCAGCATAAGAAAAGCAGTGGGAGATGTTGAAGAAGGGATCAATGTAGTTGAGAAGAGGCCAGGTTTGTTGTATGACCTCAACCCAAGTGGGGATTTGGCATGAGAGTGTGTGTGTAGACCAGGTGGCTGAGGAGGGTTGGGTTTGGCTGAGTTCTCTAGTTGGGAGTGTGAGATTTGTTCAGAGCATTTAATTTCTGAGGATCCCTGGGCAGCTGATGTATTTAGGAAAACCAGGTGGCAGTGAATTTTAATTGTGTCCACAGGTGTCCAAGATTTAAAGGGTCTATCTTGTTTTCCATTGTAAAACACTTGGGCTCCGGTGGCCCATTTACCTCTCCATGGGTCTTTGATGTACATTTGGAGGGTGTTAACCCTAGTGGTATGTAGGAGTCCAGATCCTGATGACCACCCTATGTGAGTGTTTGTCCATTGGATGGTGCTCTGCTCATTGTCTAATGGACCTTCCAGGACCAAGCAGCACATACCCAGTATTTGAGAGGACCATGCATGGAACTGATCAAAAGTTAGTGAAACAAACAAAGGGTTCATTGTCCAGGCTTGCTGAAATAGAGTGGGGCCATATAAGAATTGTAATAGGAACACTCCATCCAGCCTTGGGGCGGGAAGCCTTACTGATAACCTGGATAGAATTCTTTGATACATAAGGTTTCTCTGACTTGAAATTGACAGGCATGCTGGCAACTGTATAGGTAGAGGAAAAACAGAAATGAGAGGGGGCATATTTTGTTGTTTTGCTCAATAGGGACAGTGAGAAATTGGTAATTTTTAAGGAAACAGGGAGGGGCGAGGGACAGAAGGAGTGGATAAATATGTAAAGCAGGGGCTAGGAGAATATTGAGAACTGGAGGAAGGAAAAGGATGAGGATAAAATGGTTTTTAGATGACAGGTGGACCCAATGTGGAATTTCCTGGAGTCTGATTGCAGCTTGTAAGGGCCATAGGACTACGGTATAGGGTTCTTGCCATTTGGTTTGGACAGGCAGGGCTGATTGCTTGGGGGTGTGTGAGGACAAACTGATACTCTGGCTATTCAGGACAAGTTGGAGGATTTGTTAGTGGCCTGGGAAGGAGGCTGGAATGTGTTCTGATGAGTGATAAGATTGCCTGTAAAAGAGTGGGTAGGAGTTTATCAAGGACAGGGCTGGGGATGAAGTCCTGGTGAAAGAAGGGGCCTCCCAAACATCAACTCAAAGGGAGAAGACTGAAGGGTTTGCAAACCATAAAGTAAAGATGGAGGGAGACAGACAGAGAGAGACAGAGACAGAGACAGAGAGGTTTAATCCAAGGGAGATGAAGTTCCAGAGTAAGTTTGGTTAGTAGTTCCTTTAGGGTTGTGTTGGTGAACTCTACCTGGTCAGAGATCTGCTGATGGTATGGAATGTGAAAGTGCCAGGGTATTTGTAGAGCTTGGGTGACTTGAAAGGTGAATTCTGGGCCATTATTTTACTGGAGAGAGTATACCTACTCTCCCAAAGTGAGAGATGATGCTAGAAAGGTAATTATAGTGACAGTGAGTGCCCCTTTGTGGTTGGATAGGCCTCGAACCAGCCAGAGAAAGTAGCATTGCTGACTGAAAGATATTTAACGCATCTTCCAGTAAGCATATGGGTGAAGTCAATCTGCCAGTTGTATCCAGGAAGTAGTCCCTGGGCTGAATGAGACAGATAGGGCCTTGCATAGTGGAGGTGAGGTTGGTTCACTGACATACATTACAGATTTGGGTACGGTTCTATAGAAAGGTCTTATCTGCTGGGGTGAGAGCCGGGTGGGTTTGGAGAAGGACAAGAAGGGATTTAGTATTAGAGTGAAATTTCTGATGTAAGCAACCGGAAGCTCCATGGTCTCCAATGAAAATAGACGGGCACCATGTCTCCATCTGCACTGTGGTAACACTAGCCACTGGGAAAAACTGCCCCATGCCTTGCCTGCTGCCAGGACTCTGCTCAAACTGTGGAAACTTTGGGCTGATTCCCATACCATGCCTGGTCAAAGTTAGGTCAGTTTTCCCAAGATCCTTCTCCACAGGAAACTCTCTCTGACCTGGGTCTGGCAGTCAAAGCTGATGCTACTCTGTGTGGCAGCCAAAGATTAAAGACTGTGCCTGATCCAGAGGCAGCCTGCTTATCCTTCTAGTCTAAATAAATCTCCTTTGTGCTGAGACTTTGGCGCCTTTGCGTGTTCTGTGCAGACTCAGCTAGTTCAGTGGATAAAGTGGTGCCTGAGCCTAAGGACATGAGTTTGATTTCCAGAACCCATGTAAAGGCAGGCTAGGCCTGACTCCACAGCATTGTTCTATCACCTCTATGTGAGTATCCACCCACAGTAGTAATAGTAGTAGTAGTAGTAGTAATAGTTGGGGGTTGTGGAGAGATGGCCCAGCTGTTCCCAGCATGTGCTGTTCTTACAGAGGACCAAAGCTCTGATCTTAGTAGTCTTGCTGCATGACTCACGACTGCTGGTAACTCCAGCTCTAGGGAATCCAAGGCCCTTCAAATGTTCTAAACAGATTGTTAGTAGGCAGTGAGTGTTAGTGTTAAGAGAGAAATGAACGTGTTTGGAAAAAACACTGTGGGCAGAGAGTGGGACGTGTATATTCAACTGCATCTGCAGTCAGCGTTATTACCATAAACATGCTGTGCAGAGGAGAGACTGCCTTCTGAAGCTGTAAGATGGGTTTGAGGACTATAAAGGGTGTGGCGCTGCTGCTCAGGACTGGGTTTATTTGAGTGAATATGGTAGGCTGCTCTTCCCCAGGGCTTTGCCACTGACAATTACTACCTGGCTCAGCAGCAGTCACACTTCCCTTGTATGTGGGGAAAGCCCAATCTGGGACCATTTTCTTTCCATCATTTAAAACAAACAAGACATTCAGATAAGATTGGGCTAAATGGAAGGATTGTACCTCGGATGATGCTTGCCCGCCTGAAAAATAATCATTCAAAGTTGACCCACTTTCTGCTTAGGGAAAGTCCAGTCCGACTGTTTAAATATGGATTCTCTGCTCCACTGTTTATAGCAATTTAAAGGCATTTTATAATGTGTGAGGTTTTAAAGTTAGGATTGTTTTGTTTATCTTTCATAATTGTATGTATATATCATGTCTTGATCATATCCCTAAGTCCTCTCTCCTACACTCTAACTTTCAGCATGTCTCCCTCCCACCTTCATGTCCTCTCCCTTGTTTTTGTAACTAAATGATTACAACTGAGGTATGAATTCCATCTAGGCAAATACTAATATCTCACAATTGTTGCAGGGTATGTGATCCCCTTGTGAACTCTGAGATTGTGAACTGTAGAAACCCATTTCTTGTTGATGTGGTTAAGCTCTATCACATACCTGTAATCCAAGAACATTCTGTTTGTTGTAAATAGGTGATTACGGTGTGGCTCGGCCATAGCATGCACCTTTAATCCAAGAGTTTACTGTTCAGAGGATTTAATAAAGTTAACCCTAGCTCAAGAGGCAGAGCAAGAAACCAGCTGACAGGGGTTAAAGAGTAGGAGGGACTTTGTGTTGAAGGGTATTTAAGACAGCATAGACAAGAAGGGGCTTTCTGAGCTTTGAGCTAGCAAGCTCTTTGGCTTTTAGGTCTTTGGCTTTTCTTCCTAGGCTGTGAATTGAAGCAGCAAGCTTTTGCCTTAGGGCTTTGGACTTTTTGGGTTCTGCTCTGGGACATTGGCTGAGTAGGAGGGTCAGCTGGGTGCTTTCTCTGCCTTTCTGAGCTAGCAAGTTTTCATCCCAGGGGGTGGGTGCAGGGTGGGGGGGAAGGAAGGTGTGAACTATCACCACCCTCTTCCCCATTCATTGTACCTCTAGAATTTAAGAAAAAACAATTAATTTATAGGAATCAACCTGTCTCTGCTGGGATTAAAGGCATGGGCTAACACTGCCCTACTCAAATTTTTTATTTTGGCTGCAAATTGCTCCAACTCTTAGAGATTTAGAAAACAAGCTAGAACTGTAGCAACTCTTTGAAGTTACTTAAAACATTTTAACTCTCTTAACTGGGTTTTTAATATCAAACAAAAAATTCCTTTTATTTAAGAAGAAAACTCAAAAGCTGAAGTCCAAAATGGTGTGGGCCACATGCCAATGTACAGCCTCACAATCTAAGATGGAATTAGAACACATGGTTAAAAACAAATCAAAACAAAACATTTTTTGTCTCATGCCAGTTAAGCAAATGGGCCTTTGGTAAATTATCATTTAAAAGTAATTTTTAGTTTTTTTTATGCCTGAATAACCTTTTTTTTTTTTTTTTTTTTTACAGGTAGGGCACCTTTGAAAGACCAACACTTGCCATGTCCTGCTTATGGACAACCTGGAAAATCTGTGACTGTTCCAGATAAAACGTTTTAATATTTTTGTCAGAAGCATTCTTTATTTTATAGTTTGTTTCTGAAATTGGAGGAATGCTAATCTGTATTTTCAATTGGAATAACAAATCACGTCCCCATAAATTCATGACTATACTAGCCACAAATGGCTTTAATTTTCCTATTTGTCCTTCTGGCACTATACACCAAACCCATCTTGCACTTTGTTTTATCTGAGATAACATTCCAATTCCTGGAAGCTGGATATTTACCTTCTGAAGAGGCCAGTCTAGATGCCAAAATTTTGGTGAAATTATTTTTACATCTGCTCCTATGTCTACTAAACCTTAGGTATCTGATCATTTATAGCAGTTTGCCAATATATTTGTTTTGTGGTCTTTCTGGAATTTTTTGTTTTATTTGTTGAAGCTGTTCTATCCATGATTATATCCAAAGTAATGTTGTTTTTAACACCAGGCCTTAAATTTTTTAACTGCTCCGTGGATGAGTTTCTCCTATGCCGACAGGGAACAACAGAATAGAATATGATGTCAGGGCCTGCAGGAGGCCCCTGAGATGTTTCCCGATGGCAAAAGGTTACCTTGTCTAAGCATTGTTGATATGTACTCATTAGTCAAATGCCAACACTTGCCACACCTTCTTCATATTCAAGAAAGCTAAGGCTTTCTTCTTAAATTATGTCTAGAAAAACCATTGTTCCTAAGAACACTTTGCCTACAATCCCTTTTCAAATGGCATTGTTTACCACAATTAAGCATCTTCCATTTTGATTTTTGGCGATTACTTCTCCAATCCGATTAGCATTATAAACATGAGATCCAAAACCAGTTGTATCTCTAATACATTCCTCTATTGGTGCTGATCTTTCCTTTAAAGGTCTTAGTACTCTTTTTGCAGCCTGAATTAGCATTTTTTCTTTCTATCTATTTCTTTCTTTCTTTCTTTCTTTCTTTCTTTCTTTCTTTCTTTCTTTCTTTCTTTTTTTTTTCTCTTTCTTTTGACAGGGTTTCTCTGTGTAGCCTTTTCTACCCAGGACTTGCTTTGCAGACCAGGCTGGCTTCCCTTGAACTCAAAACCATTTACCTGCCTCTGCCTCTGGAGTACTAGGATTAAAGGCATGAATTACCACTCCTGGCTTCTGAATTAGCATTTTTCAAAAGCCAAAGATTCAATTAGTACTATTCTGATTTCTGAATGCCATATTATTCTATTTACAGCTGAAATCAATCTTTGCAAAAAATCAGTGAAGGCTTCTTTTGGGCCAGGTATAATTTTAATAAATGATCTTTGCTTCTTTCCTCTTTCCACCATGATTGCCATTGTAATTGAGGACCAGGTTTCAATATTGCTGTTGCCAAATCTTTCCAGTCTTGGGGGATAATTCTGTTCTGAGTTTCCCATGTATTTAAAATCTGCTTCACACATGATGAATGCATATCATAGGAGAAGACCACTGCCTCAAATGTCAAATTTTCCTTCTAAGATTTGTATCTTACCGATCCACTTTTTTTGTATTTTTCTTTTTTTCTGTATCTCTAAAGTTTTTTCTTTGAGTGGGTACAGAAAACCACTATAACATCAAAATAATAATAATAATAATAATAATAATAATAATAATAATAATAATAATAATAATTGGCATTGAGCCAATTTTTGTTAAGTTATTTAGCTTTTCATTTTCTGCTGTTTTTTTTTTTTTCAAGCTATCTAGAGTAACACTAACCAAGGTTTTACAGCCTTCTTATTATGGTACTTCCTATTCATAACTCTCTCCCTGAGGACTCCCCAGATGACTTACTAAATCCAATGGCTTCTCAGTTTGTCTGTAGCTAGAGTGATCTCTCTGTCTGTGGGGTCATGCCACTCATTGGAGCACAAAATTGTTTAAATACACACACACACACACACACACACACACACACACACACACACACACATATATATATATATATATATATATATATATATATATATATATATATATATATATTTCCCAGTCATTCAATATTACCAATAAAGACTCAGGAGCCAGATGCTGGGGTGAAAACCTGCTAGCTCAGAAAGGCCGAGAAAACACCCAGCTGACCTTCCCATTCAGTTGACTTCCCAGAAGAGAACCCCAAATTGCCCAAAGCCCCAAGCCAAAAGCTTGCTGGCTCAGCTGAAAGCCCAGGAGGAAAAGCCCAAAACCTAAAAGCCAAAGAGCTTGCCAGCTCAAAGCTCAAAACCCCTTCTTTTTATCAATACTGTCTTAAATACCTTTCAACTCAAAGTCCCTCCTACTCTTTAATCACTTGATTTCTTGTTTGGCCTCTTGACCCAGGGTTAACTTAATTAAATCCTGTGTACAGAAAGCTTTTGGATTAGAGGTTTGTGCTAGGGCTGGCTGAACAACATTTTATTCACCTGTTTACAATAAACAGAAAGTTCTTGGATTAAAGTTGTGTGTTAGGGCTGAACCACACCAACAAGAAATAGGGCTTTACAGTTCACAATCTTGGGTTTCACAATGGGATCAAATATCCTGTAACCTATTTTATTGCCTCTAGGCATTTTTTATGCTTTTTGTAAACTTTTTCAAACACTTGCAAGGTCTTCTCTCACTCTGAAACCACAGCAGGGTCCATTTCCTAGTTAGAAGGCAGGAAAAATTAGGCAGTATCCAAACAGGACTGTTTTACAGTCTCAGCAACTGCGTGGAAGTTCTCCTGCTGGTTGTGTTTGGAGAGTGACTTCGCATCTGTCTGAGCTCTACAGCTCAAGTCTGGATAGCAGAGAAGCAGGTGTGTGGAACATTTCCTGGCTTATTCATAACAGTGTCCTCTCTACAGGACCAGGAAAGAGTAGATGTGACAAGTCAGAACCCAGGAAGGAAAAGAGTCCCACAGAGCCAGCTAACAGCAAGGGAGCAGGAAGAGAGGCCTCTGTGACCCTTCCCTGATTTCTGAGCATCATGATGGTGAGCTCATAGACACAGTTTAGCTACTTTTCAAAATGAACATGGGAAAAAATCCCATGAAGAATGGATGGCAGTTGCGGCAGAATACTTTATTTATTTAAAATAATATTTTTGGTAGTTACAGTTCAATTTAAAATACAAATTCATTGATCTGTGTGATTAATTTTCATTTATTTCCTCCTTTTGCCTCAGTTCTATTTTCAAAATAGGCAAAACATTTAACTTTGATCAAAAGTAACCACAGTATGCAAGAAACAAGGTTTCTCTCCTTATCAACTCCCTGCCTCCTCCATGCTACAGACAGGAAACATATTTTATTTCTTTCTGCTCTTTTTTTTGGTGTTTGTTTTTAAAGTAGCCAAATATATGTGAATAGAGCAATAATTTCACTGCAGATATAAAACTATTCTCTTTATTCCTTGAGTACTCCCAAGCTCATTAGCAGAGGATCTGTTTCCAGCAATTGTCACCTGGCCTTGTAATGCAGATGCTTTCTCTCCCCAGGTCTTCTGGGTTTAGGTTTTAAATTCTCTTGTAGAGAAACATAATCTCTTAAATCCCATTTAATTATGTAGTGGATTACTTTTCAACAGAAGCATGACCATGTAAGTGTTTGTTACTAGCTTCTAATACAACAGCACTGGCTTTGCTTTTAGCCATTTACCAAAAATTCTAGCTCATCTAGTATTTTGCCTACCATGTTGTACAGGCACATAAAATATTTAATATTTTGATGTTTATAGAATTATTTGCAAAAGCAGTGTAAGTTTTCATTTTACAAAATACTATAGATGGAGCTGGAGAGGTGGCTTGACCATTAAGAGCATTTCCTTACCTCATCAAAGACCCCAGGTGCCATTCTAGAACTCATATCAGGAAATTCTATTTCTTGTCTTAGAAAATATCTCATATTGACAATATATGGACATATTCAAAGGACCAGATTCATTTACTTATTGGCCAATGTTGTTGAGCATAAAGAGAGTGTTTTGTGACAGAACTGCATTACTTCAGAGAAAGAGAAGTTTCTGTCATTTTGCACCCAACATCTATCTTCTTCTGGTTGTTACATTTCTGAGAATCAAGTGGTTTTCTTCTTCTTTTAAACATTATTCTACCTTCCATGCCTGACATAGTGTTTCCCTGATGCACAGGGAGCATTCTATAAATATCCATTGATTGAACAGATAGATGTTAAGGTCTGTGACATCACTTAAATTTTAACTTAATAGTAAATGGCTTAGCTCTAGTTTCAGTATGGCTCTTACACAAAGTAGCTTACGATAGTAAATCTTATAATCTGTTTCCTCAAGAAGCTATAGAAATCCACCACTTAGCATAACCTTTTACAGAGGAGGAAATATGTATCAAGAGGGTGCGTCACAAAAAAGAAGGTGATTTTCACCTGCAGAGTAAGCGATTTGTAGATGCCTATTTTCTTTTGTGAATTACCCACACTTGTGTTTATGTGATGCTTTCCAAGATTACTGACATTAGATTTGCTCCCTGTAGAGACAGGTGGGGAATCTGGGAGTGGGTGAACTCATGATTAGCATGTAGACAGGGTAGTTCACACTCTATGTCTTCAGAGGTTGTTTCGAGCCTATCCTGCCTCTTTCTCTATTGACAAAAAGGTATGCCTGAAAATGCATACTCACTCAATAGTCCGGTGACCAAGGCATTACTTTCTAGTTCAGACTGATCAGGGCAACATGAGAATAAGAGGTAGAGAGAGAGAAAGAGAGAGAGAGAGAGAGAGAGAGAGAGAGAGAGAGAGAGAGAGAGAGAGAGAACAAACCTCTTCAATGTATTGTATATCCAAGTATATTAGCATGAAATGGGTGGTGGAAACATGTTTAACCTCAGAAGCAATATCTCTGTCCCTTACTGTTAGCTACCGGGCAGGTTTGACTCTGCCATATGAGCTGTAAACACTCTCCTACACTTTTCCCACTCCCTCTGCCACTTGTCACCCAGAGGACATCTACACTACACCAACAATTTGCTTCAGCACCAATGTATCTACTTAATTTTATATTAATATAATTATACTAACATTGTTTTTTTGTTTTTAAATACAAACTCTCAAGTGTTTGATTTTACCAATAAAGACCCAGAAGCCAGATGGTAGGGCTGAAAGCCTACTAACTCAGAGAGACAGAGAAAGCACCTACTTGACCTTTTTAGTCAGCTGATCTCCTGGAAGGAAAAAGTCCAGTCTCCTCCATGCTGTCTTAAAAACCCTTCAAACTGAATGTCCCTCCTTTCTACTTCCTGTCATTTCTCTCTATCCATCCTCTGGATTTTCCCTCACTCTCTGTTTTTTTCCCATGTTCACTTCCTGTTCACTGGTTGTTTCCTCCACCTTTTGACCTAGAGCTAACTTTATTTAGTCCTGTTTACAGAAAGCCCTTGGGTTAGAAATGTGGGCTGAACCACACCCAAACAAGAAGCAGGTACTTCCAGTTCACAATCTCGGGTTCACAATGGAATCAAACATCCTGCAACAACTATCCATACACTCAAAATATTTTTATGAGAAATCATATGTTGATTGAAAGACTCATGCTCTATAGGATAAATTCTTCCAAAACCAATCTAGAGAAGTTAATCCAGTCAAAGTAAGTCCTTTTCCATTAATATCAATAAGAGCTACAAATGAATGCCACTTTCAGACTAAAGCTGAAAAACTCCAGGCAGTCTATGAGTATATTTGGTAGTCATCTGGGTGATGTGCTCACATAACAACTAAGAAAACAGAATTTTGGAAAGAAACAGATCTGTTGGCAGCAGGGAAAAGCTGACATAAGTCTTTTCAACCCTTGTAGAAGGTGTAAAGAATAAATGGCTTTTGTTCAGCAATAAAAATGAAAAATCAAGTGAAAATTTAAATACTTCCAAATGAAACTTAGAAGAATTAGCTAATATTTAGGAAAAGTGAGAGTACCCAAAAACAATGATTTTCCTTTACTCAGAAACTCTAACAGGCAATCACAGGAATACTAGGCTATTTCTCAGCCACAAAGAACAAAATTGTGCCATTTGAAAATGCCATGAGAATGTATGGAACTGAAGATTATCAGATTAGGTAAAACGAGGTGGACTCTGAAAGATAAGTACCACATGTTTTCTTATATGTGGATTACAGATTAAAAAAAAAGACATGAAAGTAGAGTGGTCATATTTGCATGGAGAACACCCAGAGGAGAAGTAACAAGTGAGGGCATTGAATCCGATTTAAGTACATCATGAAAATACAGTGAAACCCATTATTTTATAAAAAACAATGTAAGTGCATAGTTTTTAAAATTAAAAAATATATCTACAACGAAGACATAAGGAAGAAAGGAAGGAAATAGTTCAGCTTTTAATTTTAAAACTGCATTTGCTAAATTTGTCTATAATGTCACCTCACAAGACTGGTTATAAATGGCTTGTAAAATATCATGAACTTGGCTGGGCATGTCTTCTCCATTAGTGTTTCCCGTTGATATACTAAGTAGAAACTTGAGAGAGATTTGATGGCTTTATAAGTCAAAATTGTAGAGATCTGTTATGTATGTGAATGATAAATTGAATGCCCAAATGAGTTTTTAAAAAATTGTTCTTCATCTGAGAAATGACTTCTTAACCTTTCTCTATATATGGTATATATGGTCTTTTTTTCCCTGAGAAACCTTTACCTAGTCCTAGGTATATTGGTGTGGTGGTTTGAATGAGAGATGCTCCCAACAGACTCATGTATTTGTACACTTGGACCCTAGTTAGTGGTATGTTTGGGAGGTTGGGAAAACTTTAAGATGTCAAATGTTGCTGGAGGAATTTTGTCTCCCTAGATTGGCTTTGTGAGTTCATAACCTTGCCCCACTTACAGTTTGGTTTCTGCCTTGTGTTGTCATTGAGGATAATCTCTTGGCTCCCTGTTCCAATCATTGCTGCCATGCGTATCCTGCCATTGTGAGCTCTCCCTTTAAAACTACAAACCATTAGCTGCCACTCCATTAGTTGCTTCTGTCATGGAAATAGGAAAGTAGCTGAAACAGAAAGAAGTTGGTGGGATATTTCTGTGAAGAAGCCTGAGCATGATGGGTTTTAGAGACATGTAGAGACTTAAGAACTTTAGACTAGAAAATCAGTTGAATGCAGAGTTTAAAGGACATTCTAGTAAGAACCTGAAAGACTGTTTTAGGAGGAAGCAAAAACTTTAACAAGAGCCAGGACAGAGGCCTGTCCTATGCTATTTTGACAAAGGGTCTAGATCATATCTGCCCTAGCTCTAAAAAGTAGCCCGAGGCTCAATTAAAAATTCATGGGCTAATTTCTTTGTCAGAAGAATAAGTTTAAGGACATAAAACATTAAATTTGTGGTGTGGTTATTATTAGCAATGGTTATGCTGGTCTCTAGTGATAAAGGACAAGCAGGACAGAAATGAATATGAAATATACAGTTTCAAAAGTAAAAGAGCACTGGGAAGCTTACAGTTACAGTCAAAGCATATACTTAAAGAGAGGCTGGAATTGCTAAGAAAAGGCCTTCTGCTCAGCATGGGAAGAGTTAAAAAGGTACCCACAGGGCAGGACCCTACCAAAGTAAGCTTTCAACCTATGAAAGGAAAAATTTCTGATCCTAGAACACACAAGACACCAAACCTGCTGCTAAGGGGGCCAGGATCCTACTGAGTTGCTAGCCAAACCTAACAGTGTCATCCCTGTGATACTGGCTTTTGAGGCATAAAAGATACAAGGGTGAAGGTTGTGGACTCTTCTTCAAAGTTTTCAGAGAGCCCCTGAGACCTGGCATTGTGCCATAGTGTCCCTGATTTCTCTCTTTTGGAATGGGAATACACACTATATGCCATTGTATGTTAGAAGCACACAATTTGCTTTTTGATTTTACAGTAAGTTATAGTTAAGAACTTGCCTTGAATCTCAGAAAAGACTTTGGGAATTTAAACCATGTTGAGATTGCAAAAGACTATAGTGATGTTTAAATTTGTGCTAAATACATTTTGTACCCTAATATGGCCATATGCTTCTTGGGAGCAGAGGCAGCCTCTCCTGGATTCGTCTCTCCAATAAATCTCTCTTAAGAGATTTACTGCCTGCTGTGACTCTTTCATGAGAAGAAAAATGAGAGGAGGAGGAGGAAGGGGAGGGAGGGGAGGAGGAGGGGGAGGAAAAGGAGGAGGAGGAAGGGGAGGAAGAGGGAGGGAGAAAGAAGAGGAGGAGGAGGAGGGAGAGGAGAAATGAAGAAGTGAGGTTCAGGCTCCAAGATTTCTCAGTTCCCCAGGGTTTAGGGGCAACCCTTCCCCCATCTCTGTTGAGGTTCCTGGGCTCCCGTGTGTCAGGATACCATTGGGACATTGTCCCATCTCAGAGCCGGGATACTTTCCCAGCACTTGGAGTTGTGCACAGCCTCCTACCCAAGTACTAGAAGGCAGGTCACACCACCAATTCTCCTGGTGCTTGTGCTCCTCTCATGGTCTGAGTCACACAGGGATCCTATCCCTCTCTCGTTGGCCTGCAGCTGACCCACCTTCCAGCTCACTGATTGCTCAACACCCCATTGATCAGCCAGCGACACTTAGGTAAGTTTCCCCTTCCAGTCAGTGTAAAGGCTTCCCTGAGTCTGAGGAGGTCACTGTTGAGTGTTCAGTATCCCTATGGCACTCTTGGAGGTAGAGGCACTCCAAGGTCTTTAAGGCTATGGCTGGCTCTCTTCACCTGACCCATTCTCCCTCCCCGCCCCCCCCAATTGGAGCTGCATCACTGAGTTCCCTTAGGTCCAACTGGGCCATTGCGACCCTACCTGCCCTTCCAGCTTCTTCCCTTCAAAACTGCCTATAATCCCACAACTCTTCTAGGCCCTATGTGATCCCATTCCAGACCCTTTCCTGTGGATAAAATCCCCTTCTTAGAGACACGGTTAGCCTTCAGCCTTCTGCCATTCTAGGCTTACCAGGCCAAGCTCTGACCTCCTTTCAGTTGAACTAGGTAACACCACTGAATGGCATGTGTCATTCTTCCCCTCACCCCTTCCTCATCCATGGGAGCAGTGTTTTCTTTGTTTTTTTTTCCTTTTTTTATTATTAATTTATTCAAATTACATCTCAGTTGTTAGCCCATCCCTTGTATCCTCCCATTCCTCCCCCCTCCTGCTTCCCCCCTATTCCCCTCCCCTATGTCTGTGACTGAGGGGGACCTCCTTCCCCAGTATATGCTCATAGGGTATCAAGTCTCTTCTTGGTGACCTATTATTCTTCCTCTGAGTGCCACCAGGCATCCTCATCCAAGGGACATGGTCAAATATGGGGCACCAGAGTTTGTGTGAAAGTCAGATCTCTGAGTTCACCCAGAAGCAAAAAAAGTTAAATGGTATATACTCACTTATATCGAGACACTAGTCCAAGGGGTACGTCCCCATGAAAAGCTTTACCTACCAGGAAAGTGGGTCAGAGGGGAGGACATCCTATTGAGACTTTAAGCGTGAGAAGCCTGGGAGAATGAGGAAATAGAAGGATCCAGAGGGTCTTGGAAAACTACAGGTCGGTCTGGGCCCTGGGGTCCTCCTCAAACTATGGCATCAGCCAAGGAAAATATAGGCAGTAAACTTCGAACCCCTACCCAGACTAGCCGATGGGAGCAGTGTTTTCTATACACTCTCCTTAGCCCTTGGGATGCCTTTTAGAAAACCTTCAGCCTTTCTACCTGGCACCTGACCTGAAGGGCTACAAATTTATTGAGCTTTGCAATTGAGTTTGGCCTCAATACCCCTTAGATAATCATTCCAAATGGCTACATAACAGCACTCTAAATCACAATATTATTAGAGAACTTTAAAAGTATTGTGTTTGTGTGTGTGTGTGTGTGGGGGGGGGGGTTGAGATAGGGTTTCTCTATGTAGCCTTGGCTTTCCTGGACTCACTCTGTAGACCAGGTTGGCCTTGAACTCACAGAAATCCACCTGCCTCTGACTCCCTGAGTGATGGATTAAAGGTGTGTGCCACCACACCCAGCTATTAGGGCAAAAGATCTGATACAAATAATATAATATTTGTTGAGTATTTGGGGATGTTGGTGTGGGTTGTACAATGAAAACGCCTTGTGGTGTTTGAGAGGGACCCAAGCTTCAGAGAGCCACAGATCTGGCTGCCTCATCAGCTCGGTTATTTCCTTGAGGGATAAGGAATGGAAGGTGAGTTTGGATGAGAACTATCCCCTAGAAGCTCATGAATTTGAGCAGGTGGCCCTGGGTTGATGGCACAGCTGGGGGAGGTGGTGGAATCTCTCAGAGGTGGAGCCTTGCTGGAGGAAGTATGTTACTGGGGTGTGGCCTTTGAGAGTTGGTAGCCTGGCCCACTTCCAGTCCACCTTCTGCTTTGTGCTTGCTATTGAAGATGCTATCTCTTAGCTTCCTGCTCCAGCACCTGTGCTTTCTCTGACATTATAGACTCTCCCTCTGTAACCTGAAGTACAAATAAGCTGTTTCTGCTATAAGTTGGTTTTGGTCTTGGTATTTTTAGCACAGCAACAGAAAAGTAATATATACAATTAGTATATAAACTAGGTATGCAAATAAAATATTTACTAAAATAAATCAGATAGATTTGTTTTAAAACAAGTTCTTGATATTCATGTAGTTTTATAATTTATTAAAGACAAAGGCAACTATGTAAACTAATGAACTTGATATGTTCAATTTACATGACAAATCAAATCTTGATACTCCTAAACATAGCTCCATAAATATGATAAAAAAACAACAGAAGTGAAGTTAGGGATATTTTCAAAATTATTGGAAGTCATAATGCCAAGCCTCAATCAACTAAATTCTAAAATAAAATCCATCAACAAATCTACGATCAATTTTTAACATCAAGTGTTCCAATGCAACTCAATCCCAAGGTACACCAAGCTGATACTTCCATATTGAGAAATAACAGTAAGAAAATGCTAATTATTTTTAAAATTAAATCATTATGTTTCTATAGGAACAGAAAACTTCACAGGTACAGTAAAAACATTGCAATTTTAGATCCAAACTGAGATGTTCCAGGAAGCATTTGTTGTTTGTTGCGTGGTGCAATGTCATGCACAGTGGAAAGCAGACATGTGTGTTCAGGTCGCATGGTCAGGTCACATGATGCAATGTGGGTGAAACACCTTGGAACTATTATGAATCTGATTTTTAAATAACTTTTAGGTTGCACGTTCAGAAACTTTTGTCTGTTGGTAAATATTTAGTGAACCCCACATTCAGTCATGGGAGTCTATGAGGGGCTGTGGCCTGGAGTTTAAGAAGCTGGAGCCTATATACAGAAAGTACAAAAACTCAAAGTGTTTGGTAAAATGTTTTCCCAAGGTGAGCAAGCCCATGACTTATACTTAGGTGAAAAATGGCATCTGAAACCCAGAGGACTTTTCACCCTGTGAGTTCCCTCAGCTGCTAAAGGCATCTATCTATCCAGAACAATCACTGCAGTCTCAGCTTGCCTGTGCCTACACACTCATGGCTCTGGCTTCTCCTGCCCCGTGCCATGTCTTATACCCCTGCTGTTGTATGTAGTCACAGTCCTGCACCACTGTGCCACTATTTATCCATTCTGTACTCCAGAATCTTCCACTGTGAGCATACTTGGCCATGTTTTGTGGGAAGCATATACTTAAGGCTCTCTGTATAATTTGTACCTAGCAGTAGGACATGCACAATTTTAGCCTTGCAAGACACTGTCAATCAGTTTCTCACTATATTCTCCTGGACTCTTTATGTGTCCTGCAGTTCCTCTCTATCTGCACTGACACTTGAATTTATCACATGATTTATTTCAGCTCTGTGGTGATCTTGCTGGGTTGAAATCTTTACTTTCCTGATGGCTGATGAGTTTGATCACCTGACGATGATTGGCCAAATACTCCCTTAGGAAGGCCCTGCTCATGTCTTTCGCCCACTTACCCCATTGCATGTTATCATGTGTTTAGATTGGTTTGTTGAGGTCTTTCATGTAGCATAGCTTTAAGTTTTTACTAAATATCTGCGTCGCAGGTATTTATCTCTTTGTATATTACATTTTACTTGCTCTATAGTATTTTTACAACCTAACAAAAGATTTACTTAGTATTTTTAGAAGTTTTCTTAGTGTTTTAGTTTCCTGTTTGCTACTTTGTGTGTGTGTGTGTGTGTGTTTGTGTGTGTGTGTGTTTATCAGGAGAGAAAAGTTAAAATATGCCTCGTATGGTTCACCTTATTTCTATGAAAAGCGTAATTTAAGTCTATTTTTATGTAATATGCCTCTGTCAGTAGAAAACTCTGAGTTTTGTGTTATTAGTAAGCACTGTAAAAAATTGTAACTTAAATAATGTAAAGGAATGATTGAAGGAGGATAGGTAAGGAGGGAAGAAGAAAGAAAGGAATGACAGAAGGATGGGAGGGAGGAACAGGGGAAGGAAGGAAGGGAGAGGGAGAAGAAAGAGAAAGAAAGGAGGGGAAGAATGAGTGCCTATTGAGAAAAGGGAAATGGAAGATGAAAGGAAAGAAAGTGAGGGAAGGAATGAAGCAGGAAGGGACGGAGGGTGGGAGTGTTGAGAGAATATCCTGTGCATTGTATGAATGCATTGTCTGCCAATTAAAAAAAAACATATGCCTATAGGATATAAGGTGGAACAACAGTAGGCAGAAAGGAGTCTGAGATAGAGCTAGGCATGAAAGATTTGTCCACCAAGGTGCAAGGACCGTTGTATGGTACCTGAGCAGAGGTAACCAGACACATGGCAGAAAATAGATTAGAATAAACAGGTTATTTTAGGTTATGAGATAGTCAGAAAAGAGCCTATCCATAAGGCTTAAGTATTTGTAAATATGACTTGAGTTTCACTAGTCTTTATTCCAGGAGATTAGGGCTGGGAGAAAAAACAACAACAACAACAACACACGAGTCTGAGGTCCTTAGAGCCAGTGGGGTGGGAGGTACAGCATTCAGTCTATGTCCAAAATCCCCAGAACAGAGGCCTCTGGTTTCAACATTTTACTCTAAAAGCCTGAGAACCAGGGACTTAAAATGTCTGAGAGCTGGAGAAGATGGAGATAACAAGTAAAAATGAAAGAGAAAGAAGTCTCCCTTTTTCCAGCTCTTGTTCTTCTCAGACCTTAAAAGTGGTTTGGTGATGCTTGCTCACATTGGGTAAGAGCCCAGGCTCTTCAGCTTCTGATTCAGCTTTAACAGACACACCCAGAAATAATGCTTCACCAGCTGTTGGGGCATCTCCTATATGAAATTAATCACAGCTCTCATCCTTCTGTCCATAGGATGGCACGTCGCCAAAGCAATGAAATGACCCCGGGGCAACTGCAGAACTCTGCTGACTTCACTTTGACTGCATCATCCTAACTCATTAGTTAGAGCCTTTCGAATTTACTTTTCTGTTTCAAGACATAATGACCTTAGGTAGGGGGTGGACTTCATGACCACCCACTGCTATGATTTTGTCTGGCTTGAGCTTGCACAGGTCTTGTGCATGTGCCATCACAAGTGCCATCCAGAAAACACTTTTTTATTGTAGTCATCTACTGCCTCTGGCTCTTAAAATCTTTTTTGTCTGGCCCCTCTACCACAATAATCTTAGTCTCAGGGGGAGGGGGACGCATGATATAGATGTCCCATTTATGATTGTATATACTGAGGTCTCTCACTCTCTGCACCCTGAGCAGTTGAGGGTCTCAGTGTTAACCACCATCTTCCGTAAATAAGTTTTCCTAATGAAAATCGAGAGATGTACACATCTATAGGCATAATGATGTCATTAGGCATAATTTTAATACCATGTCTTTTTTTTTTTTTTTTTTTTTAGCAGAGTAATAGGTAGATTCTCTCCTAGAGCCTATGAGCAATCTAGCAACAAGTTCTTGGCCCCAATACCTGTGGCAAACAGATTTCATCTTGTGCAGTATGCCTTAGATTCAATAAGAAAGTGGTTGGTTACCGCCACAACATTTAATCTACTGACGTATCAGTGGACATATCTTGCCATCGTTATAGCTCCCAGGGTTTATATATGGGTAAGACTGATGATTGATTTTCTCCTCCTATAAGGTACACACCACCTTCTAGCCTTATGAAATCTAGACAGTAGGAATGAAGCTTCCAGGTCAATACCAACTTGATAGCCTCATGTTCTATAACTTAAGTATGTTGTGTCTTCAGCAATAGAATTTTACTGACAAGTTTTGGAGAGCATCTTAGAGCCATGACAGTATTCTGTAATATTTAGGAGTCAATAGGACCTCATTGGATAATAAATCAGAGAGAAGAAACATTCCTTGCATTAGGATTTTTATTTGTTTTATCCTGGTGGTGCCTGGTAAGGGCATTTTTGTCCTGTTATAATGTAAGTCCATTTAAGCTCCTTTTGTATGTATTATTTGTCTATATGTTTAGGAAACTTCTGCACTAGTAGACTTTTATATGAATGGCAGAAGGCCTTCTGTGTTAGTTTTCCTTCCCGGTGCTCCATCCGATATTTTATCCTCCCACTCCTTACCCCATTTAGCCTTTCTTTCCATCCTTCCCCTCTTTATCACAGCTTTCCATCTTCTCTCAACTGAACACCCTCACCCTGTCCTTAACTAGTTTTCTGACATCTGTGGGCATTCTAAAGGAAACATACATGTCTAACAATTCAAAGCCAGCACACACAAATAACAGAAAACATGTGACATTTGTCTTTCAGCATCTGGGTTACCTCATTAATGATGTTAAGAGTTATCCATTTTACCTCACTAAGAGTTATCCATTTTTTTTTTACCTGTAAATTTGTAATCTCATTTTTTTCTTAACAGCTGAATAGCATGCTGCTGTATAAATGTACTACATTTTTATTATTTGTTTAACAGTTGATGGACATCTAGGCAGTTTCTACTTCCTGGATATTTGCAGAAATAACATAGATAAGTGGTGGTTTCAATAAGAATAGCTCCCACAGGTTTGTCTATTAGAATGTTTGGTCCCAGGTTGGTGGAACTGTCTGGGAAGAATTAGTAGGTGTGGCCTTGGAGGAGATGTGGCCTTAGAGAAGGTGTGGCCTTGGAGGAGGTGTGCAACTGGAGTTGGGATTTGATATTTTATTCCCAGTATCCTCGTTACCTTGTGTTTGTCTCTCAAGATGTGAGCTCACATCTAAGACACAGTGTCTTTTGACTATATGTCCAAAAATGGTATATCTAGATCCCATGGCCAATCTTTTAGAGGAACTTCCACCCTGACTTCCATGTTGACTGCACCAGTTTGCCATCTGCACTTTCACCAGCAGTGAATAAGTCTTCTTCACCCCATATCCACACTAACATGTGTTTTTTTTTTTTTAATTTTTATTTTTAAACTCTTGGCCATTATGACTAGAATAAGGTAAAATCTCAATGTAGTTTCAGTTTATACTTCCCTAGTGGCTATGGATGTTTAACATTTAAAAAAGTTATTTCTTGGCCCTTTTTTTTTTCTTTGAGGATTCTGTTTAGGTCCATGCCCCTCTTAAAAATTATTTTTGTTTGTTTTTGTGTTGAAATTTACCTGGTTAAATGCTTCATATTCTTTAGTTACTTGCCTTCTGTGAGCTGTATAGCTGGTAAAGATGTTTTGTCAGTCTGTGGGCTGCCTATTCACTTAAATGATTGTTTTCTTTGCTGTACAGAGCTCTTTGGTTTCATAAGGTTCTATTTATCAGTTGTTGGTCTTAACACCTGTACTACCAGGGCATTGGGGTCTGTTCAGGAAGTTCTTCCCTGTGCCTGGAAGTTCAAGTGTATTTCCTACTTTCTCCTCTCTGACGGTCAGTGTATCATGTTTCATGCTGAGGTCCTTGACCCGTTTAGAGCTGAGTCTTATGCTGGGTGACAGAGGACACACCTCATTCTTTCCCATGTAGATCTCTAGTGTGATTTCACTTTTCACACTTAGGTCATAGATTAGAAATGCAACACTGGTCTGATTAAGCTTTTTCTAAGTAGCTAAGCAAGGCTGGGAAGATGCCCCAGCTCATAAAGTACTTGCTACATACCATGAGGCCTCAGGATCAAATTCCCAGAACTCGCTTTAAAAAAAACAAGTGGGCATCGAGACCTTTCTGTCATCACATCTCAACATGGGTAGCCAGAGTAGCTGAAGCAGTCATCTGTGGGTTCAGTTGTGGTCAATGTGTGAGGTGATCAAGAAAGACATCCAGCATCAACCTCAGGCCTCCCTAAGCATGTTCAACTAACTACATGCCCACAAACACATGAACATGAATATACATACCAGTACATACCACACACACACACACATACACACACACACAAATAGTTTCTGGTTGTTGTGGTGCATACCCCTAGTCCCAGCACTCAGGAGGCAGAGCCAAGTGGATCTCTGTGAGGTCGATGCCAGCCTGGTCTGCAAAGCAAGTTCCAGGACAGCTAGGGCTACATAGAGAAACCCTGTCTCAGAACAAAAAACAAAAAACAAACAAACAAACAAAAACAAACAAAACTCCAACAAATAAAAGAAAAGAGAAATATCCAGTTTCTCTGATGGTTGTTTATCATACACAAATTGACATGTACACTAGGCTCTTCTTTTCTTCCTCATGCTAGCATTGCACTAATTTACCTCTTGTTTTAGAATATACTTGAACACTTTCATTGCTGCGTAGGAAGCTGTTTCTCTAATTATTCTCTTCTCCAAATGCCATGAGTAGCTTCATCTGTTTGTTCTTTTATAATAAGTTATATACAAAATTCTAAGGTGCATAAGTAACAGCTTTTCAAAGTGATGACTGTGCTTTGGTAAGAAACTCTCACAGGTAAGAGAGCCTTCAAAAATACTGAGAAGTTGAAAATGTGAAAACCATATGTAATAAATACCTTGGATGTTTAAAATGATTAAAAAATATATTTAGCTGAATACAAAAAAGATTGTTTTGGGATGATAAATTAGAAATAGTGGCTAATTTCTGGATTGAAGGCCAAATGTAACTGAAATAATTTTTCCACTGGTAATTCCTTTATATTTATAAATGTTGTGGGGTGCATGTTACATAAAACAAATTCAAACATTTTAGTAATAACATGAAGGCAATAAAGGCTTGTTTTTCACTTTCAAAATTTATTCGTTGGTAACTTCATATATTACCTCTCGAGTTTAAATTATTTCCACCCCCAAATCTCTCCTCCGATTCTTTTAGGCCCATCATATTCTCTTTCTAACTTTCTTTTAAACTTTTTCTTCCTCTTCCTCTTCCTCCCCTTTCTCCTCATCCTTCTTTTACACTCAACTGGGTGCAATGAGTGCTGTCCTTATGCACATGGGTGTGGAGCAACCACAAGAGCATATTCCTGATTGAACTGTGCTTTTCCCATACCATAAACCAAGAGTTCTTCAGCTAGCGTGGCATCAAGAGTTTCTCATGCACTCCTTTCTTATCCGTGTTGGAGTATCACTGTCTCCGCGGGTGCTACAGCTTTCCCGTGAGCCTAATGGCATGGTGCCTTGCCCTTTGGCAGCAGCTCGCAATGCAGCTCCCAGGCAGGCTTGGGTATACGGATTCCTCAGCCCTCAACAGCAGCCAGTGTCTGAGCTGTCTGACCTTAAAGCTTGGCAGCCATCTAAAACTCTTCAAGTGACACGACTCATCGCTTTCTGCACACCCTCAGCCTCTGCTCTGTCCTCTCCACTGTTACCAACACCTCGTTCTAAGTCTGGATGCTCTGGTAATTTGGTCACCTGTCTCTTCCTACCCTGCGAAGCAGCTGCCTACCTGTGTGCTTTGTTAGCTCATCCTGATGTCTACTCAAGTCTGCCCTTTCCTCCCCCGGAAAGTGACCACTTCCTGTGCCACTTTGCAGCTAGTGGCTGCTCAGCTGTCATTGCTTCTGCTACTCCATTGCCTCTGCAGCCGTTCTCTGGCGTCTTCTGCTTCTTTCTTGTGTAACCATAACAGCCCGTGCCACTCAAAGCAGGCAAGAAGAGAGCACTTGAGAGAAGCCTTTCTCCGAGGCCTTGTATTGTAACACAGAAGCAGAAGCCAACGAAGGCGTCCCCCATCCTGCTCTCTAAGTGACCCAATCAGCCTGCTAACACAGGATCAGGCACACAGACCCTCTGCTAGGCCTCCAGGCTTCTGTCTGGCATGGGTGGAAATGGTTGCAGGGTCATGTAGAGTTCACCAAGGTTGCTGATATGAAAAAGTCTAAAGCCTGGCACAACGTATTTGCAACAGCCCTGGCTGAGGCTGCGCCTTGGAGAGCCAATGCAACTGGGTGCAACTGTGCGCAGTTCTCACGGCATCCGTGTGCTGTTGAAAATGGCTAGTGCTCACATAAGGAGGTTCCCCTTGACTGCCAGTCTTGTAGCCCCAAGCAGCCAGAGCAGCAAATCCAAGCCAGTTAGAATTGTTTTACCCATTTCCCAACGCTTTAGCCTATTTGTAGCTGAATGAGTATCAGAAGGAACGCTTACAATAAGAGCTTACCATCACCACGAGGAAAAGCTTTCAGCAGCATTTGACTGTGTTCTAATAATGATTAACACCTGCACGTGCTGGTCACCTATGTCATACACCATGCAGCTTCTGCACAGCTCACTGCAGGTGGGAGAAGCCTCCCGCAGTAGATTACTCCTAGAAAGTCCATTCTTTTCTGCTTCCTAGTTTTCGGACACCTGAGCCTTTGGGAAATATTTGGGGACAGGAAGTTGTTTAGGAGAATGGCAGGGAAGTTAGGAGAAAAGTTCCATAGGAAGAAAGACAGCTGAGAGTATAGAGGGCCCTGCTCACCTGTAGATACCCGGCCCAAGAGAGGAATAATATGCAAAATATAAATAATTTGAAAAAACCCCAAAGAATCAAGTAAAAAAAATGACTTATTGAAATAAAATGAGCCTCAGATCTTTGTATATTGATACAAAATTAAGGCAATATTTTTGTTACAACATACCATGTAGTAACTCTGTTTAAGGCACTGTGCTTATGTAATTCTTACAAATACAATGTTAAGTTCTAGTTCTTTTGAAAGCTACTGTTAGAAACAGTTTAGGGTAATTAAGAAATGCAAGTTAATAGTCAATCAAACTTGTAGTTTTGTTAGGTTCTAATTTAGTTAATCACAGCTTTCTTCCTAAATTAATCAGATAGTAAGTAGTTACAGACAAGCAACATTTACCTATTCAAATACACTGAGATAGATGGTCTTTAAAAACCTTGGAGACCTATAGACTATGGCATTTAGAGATGTTTTGTTAATTTAAGACTTTTTGACATGTCAGGCCCTGGCAGCACCTCCATCCTACTTCATAAAAGATGATGAGCATCAAAGAACTTCCTTGTGGCTTTTGCTTCAAATGTGGCAAACTAGCCACTGGGCAAGAAACTGTCCTTGCTTCACCTGCCGAGAGTACGATGTCCAACCTGAGGCCATGCAAGACTCATAAAGAGTTGATTGCCAAACTCTTCCAGGACAAGGGAGAGAAGTTCTTCATAATTTCTGCTTCACATAGAAATGTGCCAGATATTCTGGATCAGTATGCCAAAGAGATGGATGCTCCAACACTGCAAAGGGATCATGGGTGACTGTCAAGGCAGCCAGCAGTCTTGGTCGTTTCTATAATTTTGGAAGCTGTTTGTTCTGAATTCCCCATTTGTTCAGTTAATATTTATTCTTCTCAGGTCTCTGATGGGGTTGAAGACTAGATAGTTATAGCCTCACAATTAATCTTATTCTGTTTGGAATTTAAGAAAATTTTAATATTTTAGTTGTAATTAAATATGATGCCAACTTGTGAACTATTTCATCATTTTCAGACGTTTTGCCTGTCTTGACTGTAAGAGCTACATAAAATTTGATGTCCTTGCTAAATGTTGCTAGGTTTGCCGTTGTCGTTCATGCCTCCTATTACCACACACCTTTGTTGTTTGTCTGCTGGGTAGCTAGTGGTTTTCCATTTTGATGACTGTGGTTTCCTTTTTCCAGGAAGCTGAGCTGAGAATCTGGCCACGGAGTTTTCTTCAGCCTTCTGGAGGCCAGCTGAAGAATGTTCTGTCCTGTGAACTGGTTGCAAAGGAAACTTTCTGGGAAGGGAGAGAGCGCCCCAGCAGCTGCCCTCAGCTGGGTTGAGACAAAATCTGCGTCCCTTCTAGAGGAGAAGGGGGCCTCTGGCTTGTGAAAGGCCAAACTACACTTTATTAAAATAAAGACAAAAGAGTCAAACAACTAAATTTTAATTCACTAAGCTTAAAAGCGAAAAAGGGCAGAGAACTATGGGGAAGGGATGGAGGTTGTGCTGCTGACTCTTCCAGCCCCTGGGTTTTTAAATAAAATTACTTGAATAGCAGGCGACACTTCCAGGACACTTCCCAGGGCTTGCTGGCCCTTACAGACTCTAGGTTTTAAAACTAAGCTTACTTGAATAGCAGGAGACACTCCCAGGACACTTCCTGGGGCTTGTCTCCAGGGTACCTTTGATATGTTTTTCTTCAAAAAGCCAGCTTTTGACACATTTTGTGTGGCTTAGGGTCTGCAAGGAACTATCTTTTAACACATTTGGGTCTGGTGGCTGTTGCCAGGAGGGAGTCTGCTCACCTATATCCAAGCAGGAAGCTTACCAGGAGGGAGCATCCTCCAGCCTGCAGACAGAGACCCACAGATGACCCTTGCACACACACCATGGATTGGAGAAGATAGAGAGTTTCCTTTTTGCATTCCTAGTTGTTTGTCTTACAGCCAGTAGTGCTGCACTGATGTGGTTCCTTCCTCATTGTTGCCCATTTCATCCTCTGTTCTATATAGGCTGCTGCTCTCCATTTGTTTTGACTCTGGCAGTGGTTGATGAACCATCAGAAAACCATGTGTTAGCCAGATGTTGTGGCCCTTCCATTAGTCCCCACAGTTCAATAGGTGCCTTTTTTTGGGGGGGTGGGAGGATGAATAGTTTAGGGATGGGGATTGTAGGCATCTGAGCTATTTTCTCAGTGCTAGAAGGCACAGACCCTCTTTGCTACCAAATCTTAGCCCTGAGGGAATTCAGATAGGTACCAGTTCCACCTTAATACCTTTTCTTTCATGGCTAACTCTGTGAAGGATTCTGCCTTCCATCATTGTGAGGGGAGCCCTTATGCCCATAGGGTAGTTAGCAATGACTGAGTATAAGGCTCTCCATACCTTATAATTTATTTACTTATTCATTTACTTGCAGCATCAAGGTCTTTATTCATTTGAATTATTAAACATGAGCATCTGTCTCTACCAGTGTCAAATGAGGGTGGAAGAGGAAGGCAGGTCAGGGCAGTGTGAAGGAATTCCACACCATTGGTAATAAATCTCCAGGTTCATCTCACCATGGATTTCATAATCTCCCAGAGGCACATGGTCCTTAAAATTCATGTACCACTTTTAAAGAATGCTCTTACTCCAGTGGGTTCCAGTTTGCACTGCTATCAGTTTCTTCAAGGCCCCTACAGTATCATTGATGTTGCACTTAAAGAGAAGTTTCTTTCCCAGACATTGCAAACACCTCCACCATTGTGGCCAGAGTGCTGATCTCCTTGAACCTATCGATGACACAACTTGTAGCCTAGTGCTGAACCCTGGACCTATATAAGGCTGGGATCAGGAAGAGGAGTTAGGCATTTGTTAGTCTTTATATGTTGCTTTGAACTGAATGGTAAGCTGTCTGATGACATTATTCATGAGATCTCTCCCCTTTGAATCTAATCTTTATCAATTTTGATGGTATCCACAGCTTTTCTTCTTCTGTGGAAGCAAAACAAAAACAAAACAAAACAAAAAAAACAAAGAACAAAAAACAAACCCTTTTCCCCAATGGTTTCCATTCTTAGGCCAACACATATTTAAACTATTTAGGATTATTTAATTCAGCAAATTTTCTATTATCTAATATCTCTCCACAGCTGTTGTTCCTTTTTCATTGGCATTTAAAATTTTGAATGTTAACTAAGCACTCTGTGATCTATCTTTTGGGGTCTTTATTACCTCTTTCTGTTTATTAAGCATATATTTTAATGTACAATTAGGTTTTTCTATAACGGCTTGTCCTATAGGATTGTGTGGTATGCCTTTAATGTGCTTTATATTGTAATTGAAAAAAGGTTTAACTTTACTGGAGACATATGCTTGGACATTGCCAGTCTTAATTTGTACAGGTAGCCCCATAGTAGAATTTCTAAAATGAATGTGTAATTAAAGAATCAGCCTTTAAAACTTAAAGTAGTTGCTCATTAAAATCCTGAATATATATCTATGGTATGGAACACATACTTTAATTTTTCATACTCTGAAAAATGAAACACATCCATTTGCCAAATTTCATTTCTTTGGGTACCTTTTGAGTTACTTCCTGCAGGTATTGGAGTTTGGTTATAC
The DNA here is from genome assembly GCF_903995435.1 of Acomys russatus. NCBI lineage: Eukaryota > Metazoa > Chordata > Mammalia > Rodentia > Muridae > Acomys > Acomys russatus. The sequence continues at coordinate 11,177,441 of NC_067151.1, read as the reverse complement.
AAGGAATAAGCAGGACATTTCCTTATAATTTCCTTGGCTTGTTGCCAAGCGATAGAAAAATCCCTTTTTAAACTGTTGTTGATAACATGGTATTTCTTATAAAATTCTGAAGCTTTTGGCATATTTCCTATTAATAGCTCATCAATATCATCATTTCCTTGTGCTAGAGGGCCTGGTAGACCCATATGGGATCTAATATGTGTTATATACAATGAATGGTTTCTATTTCTAATTACATGTTGTAGTTGAATAAATAGCAAAGTTAATTCTAAATCACCTGGAAAAATTGCATATTGAGAGTCAGTAACTGTTTAAGAGATTCATGATAATCATATAATACCATAAAAATGTCAAACAACTCTAACTTTTGAATTTAATAATAAGGGCTATGAGCTACGTCAGTTATTTTTTCCTGACTTATAATCTGCTTTTCCTGATTTATTTGCATCAGCATAGAATGTAGGGCCTCTAGAAATTAGTGTCCCTTTTACTATATGAGGAAGAATACAATTAGTTCTTTTTATAAACTGAAGTCTCTTGCTTTAGGGATATTTCTTGTTAATCTCTCCCAAAAGTACTTCAAGCTCTTTGTCACTGTTCATTTTCTGCACATAATGTGGCAATTTCAGCATTAGTAAAAGGTACCACAATTTCTGCTGGGTCTATTCGTGCTAATTGACAAAGTCTCATTTTTCCTTTCAAATTCAATTCAGAAACATTTTCTACATAGGTTTTTAATTTTTCACTCTTTTTTTGTGCTAAAATATCCATTCTAGGATATTGTATTCTCTCTGCATAAGAATTCCTGTGAGAGAATGAATAGAGGACAAAACAACCAAAACACAATCCATCTTTGGATACAAATGGTCAACATGTACATCCTGTCACTTCTTTTCTGCCAGAGCCAATTATTTTTCAGTCTCAGTTGATAATTATCTCGGACTATTTGAGGCATTATAACCTTGTGAAAGTTGAAATAGATTGCTAAGCTCTTGAGTAGTTAATCCAATTACGGAACTTAGCCAGATAATATCTCCTTGCAATTTTTGAAAAACCAATAAGAGTTTGTAATTGATCTCTCCTGTGTTATACTTTTTGTGGTGGAGCTTTCTGAAAACCAATCTTATATCCTGGACAATTGGAAGAATTTCTTCTTTATACTTTTTTTCAGGAGCAATTTGTTATCCTTAGCAAAACAAATTCTCTTTACTTTGTCAAAGATTTTTTTCTGAATTATCCAGTAAGATATTATCTATATAATGGCAAATTATAGATTGAGGAAACTGTTATGAATTATTTATAATGGCTATTGTACAAAATATTGGCACAAGGTAGGATTGTGTAACATTCCTTTTGATAAGACAGTCAAATGGCATCTCTGTATTGGACAACTATTATTAGAAGTAGGTATGAGAAAACATGCTTTTTTTTTTTTTTATCATGCCCATCCAAAAGGAATGTGAAAAAGCAATCTTTTAAATAAATTACTATCAAAGCCATGACTTAGGTAATAAAGAAGACAATGAAATTCCAGGATACAAAGAACCCATTGGCTGAATCATCTTATTTATGGATCTTAAATCTCTTAATATCCTCTATTTTCTTGATTTCTTTTTCATACCAAATACAAGGGCAAAACTGGTTTTGTCCTGCTTATGGATAGCCTAGACAGTCTATGACTGTTCTTGGTATACTTTATAATATTTTTCTCAGAAGCATTCTTTATTTCTGAGATTGGAGAAACTTTAATCTGTATTTTCCAATGGTTAAGTAAATCAGGTTCCCATAAATTCATGGCTACTTTAGTCACATATGGATTTATTTTTCCTATTTGTCCTTTTTGACCTATACGTTCAAACCATCTTGCAGTTTGTTTTATCTGAGATAAGGTTCCAATCCCTAGATGCTGAATATTTACTTCTTAAAGAAGTCAGTCTGGATGCCAAGATTTTGGTGAAATTATTGCTTTTGGGTCTACTAAACCTTCAATTTCAATGCCATTTATTTGTATTTTCAGCTTAGGTCTCTGATCATTTACAGCAGTTTGCCATATTTGTTTTCTGGTCTTTCCTAAATGTTTTGTTTTATCTACTTAGGCTGTTCTATCCTTCATTACATCAAGAGCAATGTTGTTTTTAACAAGAGGCATTATATCATTTAATTGCTATGTGGATGAGTTTCTCCAATCCGGACAGGGAATGATTGAATTAAATTTGATACTGAGGCCTTCAGGAAAACCCTACAGTGCTTTCTGAGGACAAAGAGTTACCTTACCTATCCCTTGTTGATCTGCTTTCATTAGCCCAATGCGGCCTGTTGCCACACCTTCTGCATACTCCAGAAAGCTGGGGTGTGGGGAGCCATGCTAAATTCTGTCATCTCAGAAATCCCGTGCTTAGGCTGCACTCTGTGACCTTCCAGTTGCTGAGCTTTGCTGGAAGAGGTCTTTGTGTTCCAGGCTATCCTTGGACTATTTACCTTTGAAAAAAGTAGGGAAGTCCGTACTGAGAAACACCCAGAGGATTAAGGAAATCCTTTCAGAGAGATACTCAGAAATATGTAGTTCTTACAGGGAGCTATTCCAGCTATTATGTTCTTCTTGCCTGGAAGCTAGGGAGAGAGGGATCAGAATAGATCCTATTGACCTTGCTATAAAGGGAGTCTTGACCAGAAATTTCCAGACTTGACTTATTTCTCATGTCTCTGTACCCTACTTTCAATCCCCACTCCCTCTTTCAGGTGAACCCTGATTCAATTTGTCCCATAGGCCAGGACATATCATTTGGCGTCTAACATTGGGCTGAAAACAAGGGATTAAGTGATGGATGTTGCATGGATGGGGCCCCGTGGAAAGACGAGTAAAAGACAAGTGGACCGTTTGTCCCAAAGTCACCTGCTTCACAGAGGAACGGCAAGGTAAGCCACACAAATATGGGACAGAGCAATGGTAAAGATTTATTGAGAGAGACATTGGAAAACAAGCTTCAAAGTTGAGGAATAAGGGTAAATAAAGGACAGCTGGATGAATTTTTAGATTTTGTCAGTGAAGTATGTCCATGGTTTCTTGAGGTGGATAATTTAAAAACTTGGGTAATGTTGGTAAAAGATTGCAGGGTCACTATGTTAGTAATGGATCTGAAGAGACATCTGCCATGTTTTTTCCCTTTGGGTTTTGTTCAAGGACATTCTTGATCCCTGACATGAGAGTGACAAAATGAGAGATTTATCATCACAAGCTAAAGAGGTCTTGGAAGAAGATATAAGGGAATCCAGGAATAGCGATGAGGAAGATCTAGAGAGGGAAGCTGCTTGCTCTCAGGAGCATGACTGGTGACCTCTGCCTACAGTACCCCCAGAGCAACAGGATCCCATTGAAAAACTTCAGGGACAGGTTCAGACCCTGGAAGAAGAAGTTAGCTTAGGTAAGAGATGCAAACAATTAGAGTGAGAATTAGAAAGAATAAGGATTGATGATGATGTTGAGAAAAGTCACTGTGGACAGAGAGGGAAAGCTTCCAGTCTAGTAAACAGCCCTCAGAGTATGTCCCCACTAGAGACTGCAAAAGCTAGAAACACAGGACAAGAGATGAGCAGTGAGCTCACTTCTCCCCTTGTAGGAGCACTAGATTTTCAGGACAGCCAAGTCAAACAGTATGCCCCTATAGAATGGAAACAATTCAAATAATTAAGGATTGCTTGGGCTCAGTATGGACCCACTGCTCCATTTACCATAGCAATGGCTAATGCACTAACGAATGACAAACTTGCCCCTGCTGATTGGAATACCTTAAGCAAAGCGTGTTTAGATTAAGGAAGTGAATAATTTTAATATGTGAAATAGAGCTGGTAAAAAATTATAGAAATGCTATATTATGCTTTTAGGCCTATAAAGGTTCCTATATATTTTTTTGTTTGTTTATTTGTTGGCTTTAGTTAAAGATAGTTTAGACCCTAGATATGCCATTTATTGTCAAGGTTTTAAAACTGCTTTTTGTCTTGGCTGTCAGACTGTTTGTTTGCTTTATGATTATCACGTCAAATTTTATTTCTATGTCTGTAAATTTGTTGGATTGTTTAAATATTGTTTCATTTTTCTATATTTTGAGAGAGGGCCAAGCTTTACTCACTGGCTAATTTTTCAAAACAGTGCAGCAGGTACAACCCACGAGGCAGTGAGAGTCCTGCCTCCATGCAGTGCCAGCCAGCTGCAGGACTGCCCTTCACAGGGCCTGGACCCAGGTGCAGCAGCCACCCATGGGGAATAAGCCCAGGACTAGAGCATCCATGGGACAAAATGTTTCACAGGTGCCTCTCTTGGCTGCTGCCTGTGGGGCTCATTTTTTAAAAATATATTTTATTAATTTATTCATATTACATCTCAATTGTTACCCCATCCCTTGTATGCTCCCACTGCATTTTCTCCTTACTCCCCTCTCCTATGACTGTGATTGAGGGGTACCTCCTCCCCCTGTATATGCTCATAGGAAATCAAGTCTCTTCTTGGTAGCATGCTATCCTTCCTCTGAATGCCACCAAGTCTCCTCATCCAGGGAATGTGGTCAAATATGGGGCAACAGAGTTCTTGTGAAAGTCAGAATCCACTCTCCACTCAACTGTGGAGAATGTCCTATCCATTGGCTAGATCTGGGTAGGAGTTCCAAGTTTACTGCACGTATTGTCCTTGGCTGATGCCATAGTTTGAGCAGGACCCCTGGGCCCAGATCTGCCCATCATAATGTTCTTCTTGTAGGTTTCTAGGACCCTCTGGATCCTTCTATGTCCCCATTCTCCCATGCTTCTCTCACTTAGAGTCCCAATAGGATGTCCTCCCCTCTGTTCCACTTTCCTTGTAAGTGAAAACTTTCATGGGACATGCCCCTTGGGCTAATGTCTAGATATAAATGAGTATATACAATTTAACTCTTTCTGCTTCCCAGGCCTTAAGGTCAACAATTAATAAATGGGACCTCATGAGGCCAAGAAGCTTCTGTAAGGCAGGAGACACTGTCAACAGAACAAAGCGACAGCCTACAGACTGGGAAACGATCTTCACCAACCCTTCATCTGACAAAGGTCTGATATCCAAAATGTATAAAGAACTCAAGAAATTAAATATCACCAAGCCAAATAACCCAATTAAGAAATGGGGCTCAGAACTAAACAGAGAATTATCAATAGAGGAATATTGAATGGCTGAGAAGCACTTAAAGAAATGCTCAACCTCCTTAGTCATCAGGGAAATGCAAATCAAAACAATTCTGAGATTACATCTTACACCCATCAGAATGGCTAAGATAAAAAATTCAAGTGACACCACATGCTGGTGAGGTACACTCCTTTATTGCTGGTGGGAATGCAAACTAGTACAACCACTTTGGAAATCTATCTGCCACTATCTCAGACCCAGTTATTCCATTCCTTGGAATATACACAGAAAATGCTCCACCACACAACAAGAACATTTGCTCATCAATGTTCATAGCGGCCTTATTCTTAATAGTCAGAACCTGAAAATAGCCTAAGTGTCCCTCAGTAGAAGAACGGATAAAGAAACTGTGGTACATTTACACTATGTAATACTACTCAGCTATGAAAAACAAGGAATTCCCAAAATTTGTGGACAAATGGATTGAACTAGAAATGATCATAATGAATGAGTTAACCCAGAAGCAGAAAGAATCAAACGGTATATACTCGCTTAAATCTGGAGCTCAATTCTTACAGAACAAGGATGGCTGTGAACATGTGACTGGTTAGGGTAGTATGGTCTAAGGAATAGAGTTTATTGCCTTAAACTTAGAAATTTTTAATTTAATTTAATTTTATTTTATTAATTTATTCTTGTTACATCTCAATGGTTATCCCATACCTTGTATCCTCCCATTCTTCCCTCCCTCCCATTTTCCCATTATTCCCCTCCCCTATGACTGTTCCTGAGGGGGATTACCTCCCCCCCCACCGTATATGCTCATAGGGTATCAAGTCTCTTCTTGGTAACCTGCTGTCCTTCCTCTGAGTGCCACCAGGTCTCCCCCTCCAGGGGACATGGTCAAATGTGAGGCACCAGAGTTCGTGAGAAAGTCATATCCCACTCTCCACTCAACTGTGGAGAATGTTCTGACCATTGGCCAGATCTGAGTAGGGGTTTAAAGTTTACCACCTGTATTGTCCTTGGCTGGTGCCTTAGTTTGAGCGGAACCCCTGGGTCCAAATCTGCCTATCATAATGTTCTACTTGTAGGTTTCTAGGACCCTCTGGATCCTTCTACTTTGCTATTCTCCCATGCTTCTCTCATCTAGAGTCCCAATAGAATGTCTTCCCCTCTGTCCCAGTTTCGTGGTAAGTGAAGGCTTCCATGGGACATGCCCCTTGGGCTAATATGCAGATATAAGTGAGTATATACCATTTGAGTCTTTCTGCTTCTGGGTTTTCCACTCCTTGCAGTATACCCAGAAGATGCTCCTGCACACAACAAGAAAATTTGCTCAACCATGTTCATAGCAGCCTTATTCATAATAGCCAGAACATGGAAACAGCCTAAGTGTCCATCAGTAGAAGAATGGATAAAGAAACTGTGGTACATATGCACTATGGAATACTACTCAGCTATTAAAAACAAGGAATTCCCGAAATTTGTGGATAAATGAATTGAGCTAGAAATGATCATAATGAGTGAGTTAAACTTAGAATTTTTGTGTTTAATTTTTGCTTGTAAGAGACTTAACAATTTTCCAAGTTGTTCTGGGGAATGGAGTTAATTCCAGACTCGTTAGCTGCAAGGTGTTAATAATTTTCTTGTTTCTTTGCTTAAATTTTACTTGAGAGATATTTCTAAAAAGTTTTTAGATTCTCAAAAAAGAGAGATAAACCAGTTTTATCTTTGGAACTAGACATTTATTTACACTTGGGAGTTTCCAGCTTAGATCAAACTAGTTAAAGAAGTGCAGGGCTACAATGTCCTTGAGCCAGATAATTTTACAGACACTACTCCTAGCTACCTGCCATCTGGATAATTACAGAGCAGAGATGGCTACAGACACATGGCCGGTTGGAGAGGTGGAACTAGGAGGCTGATAGTTTTCTAAACTAGCCTAGAGAATGTAGTTAACTGCCTAGAAATTAGAATTTTCTTGTTTCCTTGATTAATTTTTTGTTTGAGATAGTTAAAGATTCTTTTTTACTAGAATTGAGATGAAATAATTAACCAAGATGTGGTAGCACACACATTTATTCCCAGCACTCAGGAGGTAGAGGCAGGTGGATCATTTTGACAGGGTGTGGTGGTGCACACCTTTAAACCCAGCACTTGGGGATTAACACAGGTGGAACTCTTGAGTTCCAACCTGATCTTCACAGGGTGTCATCTACTGATAAGCTAAATTACTTACAGAGATGTAAATTTTTTTTAACACATGTGAGACTTGAAACTTATGGGAACATTGCAGCCAGGACTGCCCACTCGACACATATTCTGGATATTTAATTGCTTCTCTCCAACCAGGAGAAGACACACACACACACACACACACACACACACACACACACACACACACACACAATGTAATTGCTCACTGTCTGTCTGCCTTTTCTCACATTGGTGTGCCTAAGGCTATCAAGACAGATGATGGCTCAGGGTATGTCAGCAAAGCTTTTCAAAAATTTTGTGACGCTTTTTCCATAAAGCATGTTACAGGTATTCTTTATAATCCTCAAGGACAAGGTATGGTGGAATGATCTCATTCTACCATAAAAACCTATTTACAAAAAGTAAAGAAGGGACAACTTTACCCCCAATCATCTAAAAATGCTTTCAGTCATGTTCTCTTTATTTTAAAATTTTTACTGCTTGATGCCAAAGGAAATTCTACAGCTGACTGATTATGGCACAGCAATACTCAGTCATCCTTTGCTAGAGTGAAATGGAAGGATCCTTTAACTGGACAGTGGAATAGACCTGACCCTGCATTAATACGGGGTCGAGGCTCTGTTTTGTGTTTTCTCACAGGAACATGATGCTGCACACGGGCTACCTGAGAGGCTTGTGTGTCAAGTGGATGCTGGCATGGATGAATCTGCTGATGATTCCAAGATCGGAGGTGAAGCTTCATTGGACACTTATTCCTGATCCTTCTCTTCTTTGATCTGCTTCTTGGGATAACGTATGTCAACAACACTCACTGCCTGATTTCCCTGTGCTTGAGGAGGAAAGGAGAACTCAAGTGTTCCAGTACCTATGAGGCATCCTCCTTACGAACCTGACTGAACTTTGGAGTTGGTGTTTTGCAGGGACTCCTCCAGAATATTTTCCTTCTGGAAAAGCTTTATAAATACTTTTCCACCCTAATTGTTGGAGTCAGTTTCATCTGCAGGACTGTGGAGAACTGAAAAGGGACTTGTGTGTGCTGTAGAGTGATAAAATCTTTGTTATAATTCTCATATCTACTATTGTTTTACTAATATTTTTTATGCCTTAACTAGGAGATCAGTGATTTGAGATGACTGAGCAAGTTACAATGTCATGCTAGACTTCCCTAGACTCTTTGTGAGTAGGATGCAGCTTGATTCACATTCGATATAATTTCTTTAGAATTAACAGTAATATACAGCATGGATTATCCTTGGCGGGGATGGCAGGGCTGGGAATTATAGCCTGTGATTTCTGTCCTTTCTAACACAGCTCATGTCTCAGCAATTGTAGCCGAAAGAAGCACAAGCACATGGCATAGCGCTCAAAGACACTGCTCTTCTTCATGTGTTGATATGGAGGCAAGCTAGAGATGGGTAAGAGTGAGTCTGAGCCTTATCTGACCTAAGACAGGCTATGAATGATGGAATTCATGTGCCAATGACAGGTAAATATAAGTGCCCTACTCACTGACCTAAGACAGGCTCTTTATAATTTTATTATAAGAAGGGACACTGGGGCCTTGTTTTTAGGTAGTTTCCTGAAAAAAAAAAGTTTCTAGGAATGTCTTGCCTACAATCCTTCTTCAAATGACTTTGTTTACCACAATTAAAACATCTGCCACTTGATTTTTATTAAGAATTTTAGAAATTACTTCTCATATCAGATTAGCATCATAAACATGAGGTCTAATACCAGCAGTATATTTAATCATTCCTTTATTGGTGCTGATATTGCCTTTAAAGGATTAATCATCCTTTTACATTCTGAATTAGTATTTTCAAAAGCCAACGATTCAATCAGTATTTTTCTGACTTCTGAATCTCATATTATTCTATTTATAGTTGAAGAAAATCTTTGTGAAAAATCAGTGAAGGCATCTTTTGGGCCATGTATAATTTTAGTAAAAGACTCAAACATTTTCTTGATTTTTCAACCTTATCCCAAGCATTTGAAGCTCTAAAAGACCTATTCATAAGAGGTGATCATCAAATTCAAACTGCCTTTGTAATAAATGTATTGACATTTACCTAGCATCTCATCCTGGGGAATATCAGTACTTCTGGCCTGACTTTGTTGTTCTATGGCCTTTGCTTCCTCTTTCCACCATGTTTGCTATTGTAACTGAGAACAAGCTTCCAGTATTGCTGACGCCAAACCTTTCCAGCTGTGGGGGGATAATCCTGTTCTGAGTTGCTCATAAATTTAGAATCTGCTTCACATAGCATGAATGCATGGCATAGGAGTTGACTGATTCCTTAAATCTCCACAAATCTAATGTGTCTATAGGATTCCATTTAATTTCATTATATTGGGGAGCCCATTGTCAATGGTTGACTTTATTTAGCTCTGGGATTAAAGGTATGTGCTAGGGATGAGCTACACCATAACTACTTGTTTACAGAAAACAGAGAGCTCTATGATCAAAGGCTGAGCCATACCACAATTATAAACAGGTTTGTTTGTTGTTGGCTTTTTTTTTTCAGTTCACAGTCTCCAGGTTCACAATGTAATAAAATATACTGCAAGAAATCACCACAGTTTGTGTTTATGTTTCTTTTGGTAGTCGGCTAAGTATCTTTCCCAACCAAAGACAAGAATATAGGGTTGAAGGTTCCATGTATGCTACGGTCCCTGCAGGTATTATAGGTAGGCAGGAAAATAAACCACAAAAGGTGAGAATGAAAAATAGGTTCAGATTGATTTTGTCAACATGGATCAAAAAGTTTTATGGCAGTTGGTTTATTGCCAGTATATTTAAATACAATATAACTTGAGAAAAAGTTTCCTGGTGTAATACAATCCCTATTGTATGAGGACACATAATTACATCAAAACTCAGCTCAAGACACATGTCATGGGTTCTGGAGAAAGGTTATCTGTATTAATTTATGGGCCTAAGGAAGGATATGACCTAGTCTGGGCCATATGTTGGATATTGGCATAGATCAATTCTCAACTTTCTGTGGCTCTATCATATTGATTTTTTATAGTGCATATACAAGTTTGCATGCCCACCAGCAAAGGATGAGTATTCTCCATTCCTCCACATCCTTGATATCATAAGCTGTCACTTGTGTTATTGATCTTAACCATTCTGACAGGTGTAGAGATGGACTCTCGAAGCAATTTTGATTGGCATTTTCCAGATAGCTAAGGATGTTGAACATTTACATGTTTCTCAGCCATTTGATTTTCTTCAATTGACAATTCTCTGTTTAGTTATGTATTCCATTTTTATATTGGATTTGTTTTTTTGATATTGAGTTTCTTAAGTTCTTTATGTATTATGGATAGTATTCTATCAGATTTTGAGCTCCTGTTTTGTCAGAATGACAATGTCCTTTGACTTTAAGAAGCTTTTTAGTTTCATGGGATACCACATAATAATTGTTGATCTTAGTGCTTACACTATTCTGTTCAGGAAATATCCTGTGTCAAGTGCAAGACTATTACCTACTTTCTCTTCTATCAGGTTCAGTATATTGTAGCAGAACGTTTCATCACAATGTGAACTTCAAGATTGTGTTGTTTATGAGAAAAACCTGTTTCTAGTTGTGGTGTGGCTTAGGCCTAGAACATACCTTTAATCCCAGAGATTTCTGCTTGTTAACAGGATTAAATAAAGTCAACCATAGGTCAAGAGGCAGATCAAGCAACCAGTTGACAGGGAAAAAACATAGTAAAAAACAATAGAGAGAAGAGGAAGTGAGAAGGACAGACAGAGAAACATGCAGGAAGTAAAAGGAAGGAACATTAAGTTTGAGGGTGTTTTGAAACAGCATGGAGAAGGAGCTAGTCTTTTTGCGGGGGTCAGTATTGGCTGAGGAAGGAGGGCAGCAGGGTTCTTTCTCTGCCTCTCTGACTTATCACATTTTCATCCCAGTATCTGGCTGTCAAGTTCTTTATTGTCAAATGACTGAGATTTTTGTTAAAAACAACAGTGCATCTGGTTTTATGTTGAAGTCTTTGATACATTTTGAGGTGAGTTTTGTTCAGGGTGATAAGAATGGAACTATTTGAATTTTTGTATGTGCAGACATCCAGTTTGACCAGAACCATTTGTTGAAGATGTTGTAATTTTTTCCAGTGTGTATTTCTGACTTCTTTATTAAAAACAAACAATCAGGTATCTATAAATATGCAGATTTATGTCTGGGTCTTCAGTTAAACTCCATTGATCAAAATGTCTATTTTTATATCAGATGTGATTTTTTAATACTACTGTTCTGCAGTAAAACTTGAAATAGGGAATGATGAGACCTCTAGCAGTTCTTTTATTGTTCAGCATTGTTTTACCTATTCTAGATTTTTCTTGTGTTTCCATATGATTTTGAGAATTTTTCTTTCACAGTCTGTAAAAAATAGTCTTATTATTTTAATGGAGAATGCCCTGAATTGGTAGGATGGCCATTTTTACTGTGTTAATCTTACAGACCCATGAGCATGAGAGATCTTTCTGTCATCTGATATCTTCTTTAATTTTTTTCTTCAACGACTTGAAGTTTATTTTATTTTATTTTTTTATTAATTTATTCATCTAAAATGTTATCCCATCACTTGTATCCCCCTGTTCCTCCCTCCCTCCCTCTTTCACCCTATTCCCCTCCCCTGAGTCTGAGACAGAAGGGGACCTCCTTCCCCACCATATGGTCACTATCTATCAAGTCTCATCCTGGTGATCTGCTTATCCTTTCTCTGAGTGCCACCAGGCCTCACCACCAAAGGGAAGTGGTCAAATATGGAGCACCAGAGTTCATGTCAGAGTCAGTCCCTGCTCTACACACAACTGTGGAGGATGTCCTGTCCTTTGGCTAGATTTGAGTAGGGGTTCAATGTTTACTGCATGTATTATTCTTGGTTGATGCAGTAGTTTAAGTAGACCCCCTGGGTCAAGATCCACCCATCATGGTGTTCTTCTTGTAGGTTTCTAGGACTTCTGGATCCTTCTATTTCCTCATTATCCCATATTTCTCCCATGTAGAGTCCCAGTAGGAAGTCCCGGCATCTATCTCAGTCTCTTGATAAGTGAAGACTTTCATGGGACATCCCTTTTGGGCTGGTGTCCAATTATTAGTGAGCATATACCATGTGAGTCTTTCTGAGTCTGGGTTACTTCAGTCAGTACAATCATTTCTAGTTCTATCCATTTTTCTGCATATTTCAGAATTTCTTTGTTTTTAATAGCTGAGTAGTATTCCATAGTGTAAATGTACCACAGTTTCTTTATCTATTCTTCGACTGAGGGACATTTAGCTTGTTTCCAGATTCTGGCTATTACAAATAAGGCTGCTATGAACATGGTTGAGCATATGTCTTTGTTGCATGATGGAACATCTTCTGGGTATATTCCAAAGAGTGGAATAGCTGATTCTTGAGGTAGCCCTATTTCCAGTTTTCTGAGAAAGTGCCAGATTGATTTCCAAAGGTTGTACAGGTTTCCACTCCCACCAGCAATGAAGGCGTGCTCCCCTTTCTCCACATTCTTGCCAGCATGTGCTGCCACTTGAGTTTTTGATCTTAGCCATTCTGATGGGTATAAGATGGAATTTCAGAGTTACTTTGATTTGCATTTCTCTGATGACTAAGGATGCTGAGCATTTCTTTAAGTGTTTCTCAGCCATTTGATATTTTTCTGTTGAGAATTCTCTGTTTAATTCTGAGCCCCATTTCTTAATTGGGTTATTTGGTTTGGTGGTGTTTAATTTCTTGAAGTTTTTACCATGCAAGTCTTTCCTTTGCTTGTTAGGGTTATCTCAATAAGATATTATTGAGAGTATTTTGAAAGGCATTGTTTCCCTGATTTGTTTTTGAGACCATTTGTTATATTTGAGAGCTAATGATTTTTGTGAGTCAATTTTGTATCCAGCTAGTTTGGTGAAAGTATTTATCAGCTGTAAGAGTTCCCTGGTGAAACTTTTAGGGTCACTTATGTATACTATTATTATCTTCAATAAAGATACTTTGGTTTTTCCTTCTAATTTGCATCCTCTTAGTCTCATTCAGTTGTCTTATTACTCTAGCTAAGATCTCAAGTACTATATTGAGTAGATATGCAGAGAGTGGACAGCCTTGTCTTGTTTTTGATTTTCTCCATTTATTTGATGTTGACAATAGACTTGCAATAAATTGCCTTTGTTATGTTTAGCTATGTCCCTTGTATCACTGATCTCTCCAGAACTTTTTGATAAAGAGGTGTTGGTTTCTGTCAAAGGCCTTTTTTTTTTTTTTTTTTTTTTTTTTTTTTTTTGCATCTACTGAGATGGTAATGTGTTTTTCTTTGAGTTTGATTATATTGTGGATTACATTTATTGATTTTCATATATTGAACCATGCCTGCATGTCTGGGATGAAATCTACTTGATCATGGTAGATAGTCTTTTTGATGTTTTCTTGAATTCAGCTTGCAAGTATTTTATTGAGTATTTTTGCATCCATGTTGCATCCATAAAGGAAATTGGCCCATGATTCTTTCTTTCTTTCTTTCTTTCTTTCTTTCTTTCTTTCTTTCTTCTTCTTCTTCTTCTCTCTCTCTCTCTCTCTCTCTCTCTCTCTCTCTCTCTCTCTCTCTCTCTCTCTTCTTCTGTGTTGTTTTTTGAGACCAGATTTCTTTGTGTAACCTTTGATGTTCTGCACTCACTTTGTAGAACAGACTGGATTAAAACTCACAGAGATCTGCCTGCCTCTAGTGCTGGGATTACAGGTGTGCAAATTTCCCTGGCTCTATAATTCTTTTGTTTTGTTGGATATATATGTGTTCTGGGTATCAAGATAACTGTGGCCTCATAAATTCAACTGGGAGATTTTTTTCTGTTTCTATTTGGTGGAATAAACTGAAGGGCATTGGTATTAACTTTTCTTTTGCAATCTGGTAGACTTCTGTCCTGAAACTACTTGGCCCTGGCCTTTATTAGTTGGGAGACTTTTAATGACTGTTTCTCTTTCACTAGGGTTTATAGCTATATTTAAATTGTTTAATTTAACCTTGGTAAGTGATATCTATTGAGAAAATTTCCATATATTTTAAATTTTCCAATTTTGTAGACTACAGGTTTTTATATGTCCTTATGATTCTTCAAATTTCATGGGTATCTGTTTTGTTAATTTTTATTTTTTAAGTGCCTTAAAAGATAATTAGTTTACATAAGGATTTTCTCTCATTGACTGTCTCAAAGAACCACCTCCTTGTTTGTTGATTCTTTGCATTATTCTTTGTTTTTATTTTATTGATTTCAATAAAATAGTAAAATAGCTTATTTCTTGCCACCTACTTTCCTTGGGTGTGATTACTTCTTTTTGCCCTAGAGATTTCAGGTGCTCTCTAAAGTTGCTAGTAGGAGATCACTCCAGTTTTTATTCTTTATGTAGGCACTTAATACTATGAATTTTTCTCTTATAACAGCTTTCATTGTGTCACATAAGTTTGCATATGCTGTGTCTTCATTTTCATTGAATTCTAGAAAGTCTGATTTCTTTTTTATTTATGTCTTGACCCATTTTTAAAAAATAATTAAACAGTTGGCCAGCTTTCTGTTGTTTATGTTGTTGTTAAAATCCACCTATAATCCATGGTGGTCTGATAGCGTGCAGGGAGTTACTTCAATTTTCTTGTATATGTTGAGATCTACTTTATTTCCAAGTATGTGGTCAATTTTCAGAAAGTTCCAAGAGGTGCAAAGAAGAAAGGGTATTCTTTCATTTTGGGTGAAGTGTTCTATAAATATATGTTAGATCCATTTGGTTTACAGAACTTGTTAGTTCCAGTATTTTTCTGTTATTTCTAGTCTGAATGACCTGTCCATCAATGAGAGTGTGGTATTAAAGTTTTCTTCTATCAGTGTGCGAAGGTCAGTATATGATTTAGAGTGTAATAGTGATTCTTTTACAAACTTGGATACCTTTATGTTCAATGCATAGATTTTAAGAATTGAAATGTCATTTGGTAAATTCTTTTTATGATGATTAGTTTTCATTTGAAGTCTATTTTGTTAAATATTAAAATGGTTTCTTAGGTCCATTTGCTTGGAATATCTTTTTCAAATTATGTACTCTGATGTAATATGCTTACTTTATGTAGAGGTATGTTTCTTGGATGAAACTGGAGTATGGATTCTGGTTTTGTATCCATTTTGTTAGTTTATGTCTTTTCATTGGGGACAGAGACCATTGGTAGCAAGAGATATTAATGGCCAATTATTGTTGATTCTTGTTATTTTTGTTGTTGTTATTGGTGGTAGTGGTGGTGGTGTTGTGGGTGTGTTTGTGTGTGTGTTTGTGTGTGTGTGTGTGTGTGTGTGTGTGTGTGGGTTTCTCTTCTTTTGATTTTGCTAATGTGATATTATTTATTCCCTGTCTTTTTGAGGATATAGTTACCCTCTTTAGGTTAGAGTTTTGCTTCTAGCATCTTATTAGGGTTGAATTTGTAGATAGAAATTATTTAAATTTGGCCTTATCATGTAATATTTTATTTATCTATCTTTGATGATTGAAAGTTTACTGGGTATAGTAGTCTGGGCTGGTCTGTTAGTGTCTATAGCACATATGTCTAGGCCCTTTTGGGTTTTAGAGTCTCTGTTGATAAGTCAGATGTAATTTTAATAGGTCTGTCTTTATATGTTACTTGGTCTTTTTCCTTTGCAGATTTTAATATTCTTTCTTTATTCTGTACATTTAGTGTTTTTATTATTATATGTCAAGGGGACTTTCTTTTATGGTCAAATCTAGTTGGTGTTCTGTATGCTTCTTATATTTTTATAGTCATCTCTTTCTTTTTTATTTCTTTTTTTATTTTTTGTCATCTCTTTCTTTACATTAGGAAATGTATTTCTATTATTTTGCTGAAAATATTTTCTTGGCCTTTGATCTTGAGTTTGGCCTTTTCATGTTGTCCCATATTTCCTGAATATTTTGTTCAAGAATTTTTGCAGATTTAACATTTCTTTGACAGATGTATTCATTTTTTTAAATTCTATTTTCAACAAATTATATTTTCTCTCCCATCTTTTGTATTCTGTTTATGAAGCTTATCTCTGTAGTTTCTGTTTGAATTCCTAAAATTTTCACTTTTAGAATTTCCTCAGTTGAGGATTTCTTTATTGATTCCATTTCCACTTTCAAGTCTTAAACAGTTTTATGCATTTTCTCACATGGTTTATTTGTGTTTTCCTGGATTTCCTTAAGGAATTTATTTATTTATTTTTAAAAGGACCTCTATACTTTTTAATACATGCAGTTTTAAAATATTTTTTTGTGCTCTAGTTATGTTGGAGTATTGTGGTTGGCTGTGGTAAGAAAGCTGGTGGGCTTTAGTGGCTATTATTGATTGTCATTTTATCCTGGTCTCTAGGCATTTCTGAATGGGATGATTGTAGATCCAGGTGCTGATTTCTGGATTTGTCCCTTTGGGATGGGCATCTTTTCATTTGCTTCTGTTTCCTTTCTGAATTTTCAGAGAGCATGATGGCAGTGTCTTGCCTGGTAGGAAATTGTTCTTTGGACCTGATAGTTGTGGGCACTGGAGGTTCCAGGAAAATGTGTTTCTGGGTCCTGGGAGCTGAAATTTAGGAATGTGTGCAGACTAGGGGTGTAAAGTTTTCGTGGGAGGAAAAAGAACAGAATGTCTGTCAAGGATCTTCTTATTTTGTCTCTTTGGAATGGGGGAAAGCCAGTGAAGGTTGCCCCAGGTGTTTGCTACACCACTGGGGTTGAGACTGGCATTTGAGTCCAGAGGAACAGAAGAGGAGGGTAAGATCTACAAAGAGCCTACCTGCCTTTTTGGCAGGAGTAGCTTGGGGTTAGCAGAGAGTGTCTGTTGGAGTTGAGGCCTAGGATAACACAACAGAAGAGGAAAAAAGTTAGGAGGGGAAGATCTGTGGGATCCACAGGAGTTGTGGGCTGAGAAGGAAGGATGACTGTAGCTGGTATTCTCAGATAGAGATAAGACTGGGAGACTGGGTTTAAAGGAGAAGAGGGAGTAAAGAGCTTCAGTAAGTTTACCTATTTCCCTTCCCTGCTCAGCTGGTGTGTGTTCATAGGGAATGCCTGTTGATTTTGGAGGCCAGGATACTGGAGTGAGTTGGGGGAAAGGAGGTTGGGGGAGATCTTTGTGATCTATTGAGGAAGGAGTCAGAAAGGAAAGGGAGATCACAGTGGGTTTTCTGCTACAGAGCTGGGGATGAGATTGAGGGGATTAGCTCTAGAGGAGCAAAAGGGGAAGTGCAGGAGATGCAGGAGATCTGCCACTGGCCTACTTATTGCCCTGGCAGGAGTGGCCCTTGGGTTAATAGGGGATACCTGCTGGGATTGGAGACTGGGACAAAGCGATGGGATCCACATGAGTTGGGAACAGGCCTGCAAGGAAGCAGAAGGCCACATGTGTTCTGTTGTGGAGCTGGGAAATGAGAAAATGGGAAGAAGAAGAAGAAGAAGAAGAAGAAGAAGAAGAAGAAGAAGAAGAAGAAGGAGAAGGAGAAGGAGAAGAAGGAGAAGGAGAAGGAGAAGGTGATGGTGATGGTGATGATGATCATGGGATATCAGATTTGGGGCAACAAAAGGAGCAAAGATCTTGAGCAGCCTAGCCAGTTTTCTGTCAGGCAAGGCCTGTGGGTTAGTAGGGGGTGCCTGCTAGGAGGGGGCTTAGGAGAGGATAGTTTGTGGGGTACACTGAATTTGTGGGCAGGGGCAAGGAATCCTGCAGCTGAAATAAGACTTGGGATTGGAATTTGAAGGGAGGAGAGAGTGGTGAAGGTCTTCAGTTGGCTTCTCTGTTTCCCTGGCCTGCTCAGCTGTGTGTTTCTGTTTGTATTTTGTTTCTTAATTTGCTAAATTAGCCTATGCCTTTGACAATCCACTATTATTTATAGTTTTTGAAAGATGCTTGTTGACTGCTGTCATTTTGTTGTTGCTTTTGTTCTTGGTCTTTTTTTGTGTAGTTATGTTTGTCTTCTTTCTGTAGCATCTTGGCTCTGTTGAGTCTCCTTTCAGTCTGAAAGACTCTCTCCAGGGATATGCTTGCTGGGCTGCTTCTTCTTCTTCTTCTTCTTCTTCTTCTTCTTCTTCTTCTTCTTCTTCTTCTTCTTCTTCTCTTCCTCCTCCTCCTTCTCCTCCTCCTTCTCCTCCTCCTCCTTTTTAGTCCACTTATATAATGAAATTTTTTCCTCACTTCAACTATACCAGATAGTTTTCTTGGGTAAAGTAGATTGGTTTAGTGTCTTTGGTCTTTTAAAACTTGGGGTACATTACTCCAGGCCCTCTGGCATTAAAATTTTCCATTGAGAAGTTAGTTGCTATTCTAACAGCTTTGCCTTTATATGTGACTTGTGAATTTTCTCTACCATCATCCAATCTACCCCATTTTTGTTCTGTATATTTGATGTTTTAACGCTAAGAAGAGGTAGAGAGTTTCTTTGCCAGTCTGTTTGTGCTCTGTGTCCTTATATCTGCATGGGTATGCCCTTTCTGGATTTGGAATGTTTCCCTGTACTATCCTGTGGAAAATATGACCTATGTCATAGCCTGGGATTCTTCTCCTATGCCTTGTAGTTCATAGATTTGATGCTTTCCACAATGTTTCAAACTTCCTACATGCTCTTTTCATTTACTTTGTTTTTAAAAACTTTATTTTTTTGTTTGAATGGTACAGTTCCTCTATTTTATCATCAAATATTAATATTGTACCCTGTACTTGATCTATCCTACTAGTAAAGTTTTAGCTATGAATTTTCTAATTAGTTTACTAAATTTTCTTGACAAAATAGTTTCTTATTGCTAGTAGCAAAACAAGTACTAATAAGTGTGGATAATTTTGGTAATCCTGAGAAATAAGAGTCCTAAGTATGCCCCTGACTTATCAAATGAAGGGTAACTTTTCAAATAATCTAATATCAAGGAAATGTGAATTCCTCAAAAGTATTTAACTTATATACTTCTTAAAATTTTTTAATTAAAATTTCTTATTATACACTATGTTTAAAAACACAGAATTCATGAAAACCCAACAGAGTGAAGGGGGTAGGCACAAAGCCCACCTCTGACTAAGAAGTAGCTCTATGCAGTCAACAGATGCTGGGAAGTGGAAAAGCAGGTTCCTTCAGTAGACTGGCACTGCATATATCATCCACACTGCAGGGCAGGCCTCATGTTCAGGAGAAATAGGCCAGCACAAGACTTCATGGTGTGTGTGTGTGTGTGTGTGTGTGTGTGTGTGTGTGTGTGTATGTGTTTGTGTACATTTTGGGTTTGGGTTTTGGAATTTTTTTAAGAGAGAAAAAGAAGATGAGGCTGAATAGCTAGGAAGGGAACAACATATCTGGGAGATGTCATGGCAGGGGAAAGAATATGATAAATTATATTGTGGGAATATTAAAAACTATAACAAAATAACTTGCAATGATTTTTAGTATTCAATCTTGTTTATATTATATTGAAAATTCCTATGCGTATTAAGACTAATTATTATAGAATGATAGTTTTAGTCTACTTTTAATCTTATATTATGTGAAAAATTAAGGCAAATGAAATATATCGAGATAGCTTTTTAGTAGGAAAGCTCATAATGATGGAACATTGCCAAACTTGCTGATTCTTTTATACATCATTACTAACACTTTTAAAAATCCTAACATGGGAAATTATAATTAAAGAATAAATAATTGGGCTTTTCTAAATGTTGAAAACAGATTGAAATTATACACACCTCCTATAATTTTTTTTTTAAAAAAATTGTATACAAATAGGAGATGAATTAGATTTGACACTAATAAATACTAGGTAATATAATTAGTAAATGCATATAACAAAGTTATTAAAGTGATTTCACAGCATAATGGGATACAAATTAAACCATCAGGCTAGGATTTTTACCTTGTTTTCTGTAGATATCTCTAATAGGATGAATGCTAAGATAATTAAAGTCTGAGTATTAAATTGCTGTGGTCGTTTGGATTTCCCTCACAGGGTCAGATGTAGTGCAGTCTTGGAGGCAGTATGCTATCCAGGGTGGGCTTTGGGATTCATAGCCAGACCCCACTGTCACTTCATCCTCTTTGACTTGCACTTGTAACTGAAGATGTCAACTCTCAGCCTCCTGATTCTGCAGATGTGTCTGCCACTTGGTAGGTGGATTCTGATCTCTTTGAAACAACAATATCAAATAAACTGTTTCTTCTATAAGTTGCCTTGTTCATGGTATCACAGCAACCAAAAGGCCACTAACACATTCACAATCTTTCAAGATTGCAAATTCAGTGTCTTCACTGTGCCAACTTACTTAACAAGAGCTCAGGACTGAACTGAGGTTTCACTATCCAAATACAAGAAGTGGCCAGGGACAGAAGCATTCTGCTTCAAATACGTCAGCAAGCGACAGGGAAGGCACGCACCATATCCCCTAGGTGGATTAAGGAGAGAAAAAAACCAATTCACAGGATTTGCCACAACATAATGAGCATGATTCAGTCCTATAGTTTTTTTTTATTTTAAATATTAAAAGCCAGAATATCTTTTTGGCACAGTACTTTGTTTGGTCCAACTTGTTATTTATAATACAATTATTTTATTTTATTACCTTAATTTTTGGTGTAGCTTGAAATTCTGTCCTCTTTTTCCTTATCCTTCCCCATACACCCTCAACTCCTCTCAGTCCCCATCCGCTGTCATGATCCACTCTTTTTCTCCTGCTGATTGCCTGACCCAGCCTTGACATGAGGGTTTGCACGTAATCTTATTGTATTTTGTTATGCTGAGTTCTGTTGGTATCCTTGAGAGGTCTGCTCTTTTCTGAAGGGAAAAGAGGAATGGATTGATATAATTTTAATACGAGACAACTCAAATCTAGAATATCTTCCAATGTAAAAGAAGTGGGGAGTTGTTTAAAAAGTTACACAGGAATCTTTAGCAAATGGTGCTGGTTTAAATGGATGTCTACATGTAGAAAAATGCAAATAGATCCATATCCATCACCTTGCACAAAACTGAAGTCCAAATGGATTAAAGACCTCAACATAAAATCAGACACATTAAATCTTTTAGAAGAAAAAGTGGGGAAGGGCCTTGAACTCATCAGCATAGGAGACAACTTCCTGATCAGAACACCAACAGTTAGGCTCTAATGTCAACAATTAATAAATGGGACCTCATGAAACTGAAAAGTTTCTGTAAGGGAAAGGATACT
The DNA here is from genome assembly GCF_903995435.1 of Acomys russatus. Taxonomy (NCBI): domain Eukaryota; kingdom Metazoa; phylum Chordata; class Mammalia; order Rodentia; family Muridae; genus Acomys; species Acomys russatus. Next base: position 11,155,866 of record NC_067151.1, on the reverse strand, counting down.
GTCCACAGAACAAAACAACAGCCTACAGACTGGGAAAAGATCTTCACCAACCCTGTCCATCTGACAAAGGACTAGTATCCAATATATATATATATATATAAATAACTCAAGAAATTAAACACCACCAAACCAAATAACCCAATTGAAACATGGGGAACAAAACTAAACAGAATTCTCAACATAGGGACACCTAATGGCTTAGAAGCACTTAAAGAAATGTTCAGTATCCCCAGTTATCAGGGAAATGCAACTCAAAACGACTCTGAGATTCCATCTTACACCCATCAGAATGGCTAAGATAAAAAACTTAAGTGACAGCACATGCTGGTGAGGATGTGAAGAAAGGGGAACACTCCTCCATTACTGGTGGGAGTGCAAACTAGTACAGTCACTTTGGAAATCATTCTGTCTTTTTCTAAGGAAATTGGCAACAATTCTACATCTAGACCCAGCCATACCACTCCTGGGCATATACCCAAAAGATGCTCCACTACACAACAAGGACATTTGCTCAGCTATGTTCACAGCAGCTTTATTCATAATAGCCAGAATCTGGAAATAATCTAGATGTCCTTCAACTGAAGAATGGATAAAGAAACTGGTACATTTACACAATGGAATACTACTCAGCTGTTAAAAACAAGGAAACCTTGAAATTTGCAGGCAAATGGATGGAACCAGAAAAGATCATCCTGAGTGAGTTAACCTAGATCCAGAAAGACATGGATAGTATATATCACTCATAAGCAGATATTAGCCACATAATACAGGATAATTACACTACAATACAGAGACTGGTGCATCAACCAAAGACCATGTATGATGTGGACATAGACCTTCTGCTCAGATGTGGTAGATAGGCAGCACAGTCTCCTTGTGGGTACCACAATATGAGAAGTAGGGATTACTTCTGACATGGACTCTAGTCTCTCAACTTTGATCACTTTCCCTGGCCGGGCAGAGAGGAAGAGGATACAAGTAGTACAGATAAGACTTGATAGGCTGAGGTCAGATGTTATGGAAAAAGGGCTCCCCTTTGTGAGGACTAGGAAAGAGAAGGAGAGGGAATGAGGGAGGGGTGGATGAGGGAGGGGGAGGAGGGAGAAGGGATTAGGAGGAGATGAGGGAGTGGGCTACAATCGGGATGTGAAGAATTCAAACTGCAGAACAAGCAGATAACTTATATTTCTATTCTTGCTACATGGGAATAGCTCTGAGACTGGCTGAGACATGAATGTCTAGGCATAGACAATGCTTCTTGTTGGCTACAGAATCCCTGAGAATTACTTTTAGATGCTATTCTTCATATGGGAAGAATGAAGATTTACAGATGTATTTTTTCTGCTTATACAGAGAGCAGAAAAACAGCCTTAATTATTCTGTGCATCATGCACACCTTATACACTTATAATTTTAGTCCTCTATAATGCTTGTGAGAAATTATATGTTTTCAGAACAAAAGAACCAGACACTGACATTGGGTCAGACCTGACAGGATTTCTTCCTCTCAGCATGCTGGACACTGACATCCTGCATCCTTCATGTTCCAGCACCAAGTGCTTCAGTTGCTGTTCCTTGTCAGAACAAGACAGCTCCCAGGACACCTTTGAAGAAAGCTTCTAATCCCAATTGGTCCAGCATTTCAGACTGTCCTACAAAGAACTCTGATTAAGCCTGGAGTTTCTTAACATTTAGAAACTGGACCACAAATGCTATTCCACACTTGTTTAACCATTTTCCCCAATTTTATTTGAGCACAAAAAAGGTATTATTTGTCCCAAATCAGCCAGAAGAAACCTTAAGAGAAACTTAAGAGAAAACCTTAAGAGAACCTTAAGAGAAAAAGGAAACTCCATCTTCTTTAAGGAGAGTTGGGTAAGTTTTGGGTTGCTTTCTTGGGCTATAGAGGCTTATTTTCATTGAGAGTTGGTTATAAGTTATTATTGGTCTTATTTAGAGAGAAAATGAGGTTATATTAAAGGATGTCTCTCTTTTCCTTTATCTTTCATTCTCAGATTTGGAGATAGGGGTTGAAAAGAAAGAAGGGGGAATATAGAAATATATAGGGAAGATAGGACAAAAAGTAGATTAGTGAATCCACTCCTCAACTTAAAGCTTTAATTGTTACTCACAAGGTTTTTTAAATTCACAGGTGTAGAATTTTGTATATAGATGCAAAATAAGTTTAAGTTTTGATACATTGGTATAGAATGCAAATTTAAGATTATTCTTCACAGACATTGTATATATATTTCTACTCTAATATGTGGTATGGTACCCACACAACTCAATTACAATACAAGGCTTAGTTCTAATACTTTGAAAGTGCTATTGCAGGTTGTTTAGGATAAGTAAGCTATACCAGTTAATTGCTAATTGATCAAATCATGGTGATCTCAATAACTAGTCTATTTTTATCACAAGAACAGACATCTTAGATGTAACAGATAGATATGATTCTATAGAAAGATAAGGTAAAATAGTTACATAAGTTCTTCAGAAACCTCAGGGACATACAGAATATGCCATTTAAAGATGGTTTATCATGTTAAAGATTCATTGGCAATAAGACAGGTTAACTCCTGGCAAAACCCAGCCTACCTCAAAAAAGATGATAATCATCAAAGAACCTCCTTATGAAGATGGCTTCAAATGTGGCAAACAAGCCACTGGGCAAAGTGACCTCATTTCTACCACAGAAAGAATTCTGCCTAAAAATGGACAAGCTTCGATACAGACAGATTCAAAGGCCTAACTCTGCCAAGACAGGGTAAGCAAGTCTTCAATAGTTCCTGCCTAACAAATATGTCTGTCAGATATATTGGGCTAGAAGGCTGAAGATAATGCGCCAATGTTATAGAGAGTTTCAGGTGACTGCTCAGGTAGCAAACTGTCTCTGTCATCTTCTCATTTGGGAACCTGCTAACCTGCACTCCCTGTATACTCAGGTAATTAATTTTATTCCTTCTCAAGTCTCTGGTGGGGTTGAAGACCAGATAGCTTAGTTTTTACAATGAAACTTAGTCATTTAGGGATTAAGATGTTTTAAGTTGATAATGACAAGATATGATAGATAATGATGTACATTCAGAATTTCAGATGCACCAAGACAGGAAAATTATTTTTCTTCAGGGCTGCCAAATTCAAACAGCCAAAACACTATGATGTGACCTTTATATAAATCCTGATTGTTTTGTGATTCTTCTTGCTGTAGGTAGTTTATTTTATATCATGATCGTGCTGACAGAGATACAAGTCTGAATCAGAAGATGGAGGTTGAGAAAAGGCACTAGGCAAAGAGTGTAAAGGGAGATATTTGAGATGGCCCTGGGGTTTATGTGATGCCGTTGCCAGAGGGAGAAGGCCTATGGCTGGCTGCGAGGGATGGGTGATAGTGGCATTACTCAGAGTATCTTGTGTTTAAACAAATGTACTACATACATTTGAAGGAGACAAAGGCTTGGAACTCGGATATGAGATCAATATTGCAGAGAAAACAGCTTTGGGGCTTATCAGTCTCTAGGCAGTGGTTGAGGCCCTGGTGTGGTTTACTGGATGAAGATGTGAAGACTAAGAAGACAGGAGAAAGGTGATGTTCTTGACAACATTGATGTCAACATGGGTAAGGATCAGGGCTTGGATGAGGTGGTCTTTGGGGACCATGAAAAAAGTTCAAGAAATGGTAAATAAAAAAACTAGCAATAAATATTGCCAAGAATCCAAGTAATAAAGTGATAAAAATATTAGTTACATTAAGTAGCACAGTGACTACTATTGAATTTAATAAAAGAGTATAGTAGAGGGCAATGCATTGGTTGAAGTAAGGAGTGTGGTGACACTGGCCTCTCTGGCCTGGAATCAGGATGTGATGTGAACATTAGGAGTCCTGAGGACTGTGACTGGGGTGCCAGGCTCATATTCTGCTTGCTAGGGGTAAGGACGATCTTTCAGTTGAATTCCAGGAGCAGGAAGAAGACAGTGAAGTTTTAATGCCGCACCATGGCAGTCACACACACACACACACACACACACACACACACACACACACACACACACACACAATGGGCTGTCTACCCTCAACATGGAACTGCCCCAAGTGTCCATCGGGAAGGTAGGATGGGGACAAAGTCTAAACTGAGACTGTTCTTTTGGGTCCCATAAACTCATGTGTTTGAATGCATGGCCCACGGGAGTGGCACTATTAGGAGGTGTGGCCTTGTTGGGGGAAGTGTGTCACTGTGGGCGTGGCTTTGCGGTTTCCTATGTTCTTGCCCCACCCAGTGTGGAATGACAGACTCTTCCTGGATGCCTGTAGAAACTGGTCTCCTCCTGGCTGTCTTTGAATCATGATGCAGAACTCTGCGCTCCTCCTGTAGCACCATGTCTGCCTGCACACCGCCATGTTTCCTGCCATGATGATTATGGACTAATCCTCAGGAAGTGTAAGGCAGTCCCTTTGAAATGTTTTCCTTTATAAAAGTTGCCTTGGTCATGGTGTTTCTTCACACCAATGGAAACCCTAACTAAGACAGATAACCTTCCCCTTTTGTTAGAGGGACCAACCTCTATTTGTTTGGGAGTGAGGGCTTTTCTGGGCCATAGGACTTTCAGTGCTAACCCCCAAAATGTCCTTCATACACAGAGCTGCTTGATAATCTATATCTGGAAGAGCAACCAATATTAGAATAATGCCTGAAACCACTTTCCATAACATCTGGGCTCAGGCAGAATAGTCACTTGTGATCAGTTTGCACACATTTCTACATTTCTGATGTGTGGCTTTAGCCTATCTATATAATATTCATCCTATCTCATCTGCATTTGTCTAAAAGTAGTACTGTCATATTTCCTCCAGCATCCTTGTCTACACTGCATAGGTTATCATATTTTTGCCTGCAAGGATGAAATGTCAAATTAGTACTAAGCACATTTTTCATGCACAAGAGTAGGGAGGGTTCCAGACATGGCTCGACCATAGGTGTGGCTCTGAATTACAACCTATGCTGGACCTCTCCATCTCCTAGCTCAATCTATCTGGATATAAAAACTAGAAATACAAACCCATGAACATTATTCCAACCCAGCAGTGTTGAGGGAAACATTCCTATACATGAAATGGGGCTCATGCCTGGAGTTGGGGGTCAGTGACTCAAATGGTATGGAAGCTTCCCAGCGAGGCTGCACTGATGGAGAATGCTGAGGACTCTGCGGGATTTACCTGGTTTCTAAAGAAGTAACCCTATGGTCTGAAAAGAATGGAATTGGTTGCAATTCTTACTAAGCACCCACAGTCACAATTGCCCTTTTAGCTGAAATCAGCATGAAGCCCACAAGAATTACCTTAAACCCATAGCCATCTTTTAGTGTTTTTTCTTATTTTTGTTTGGAATTCAGAGCAGTATTTCTTAGTGCTCAGCCTTTGAGGAAGCAACACATATTTGAGGTGAAGGGAGTGAAATATGCCAAGGGAAGCCAGAGAACGAATGCTTTTGCTTTGTGTGGGCTCATTTTGCATATATTGACCTAAAATTTCTGAAATATTATTGTGGAGAGCTGGCCTGACCCAAGGCTTTCTCAGGAGTCCTGATAAAAGGAAAGAGGGAACTTTTGTTTTGTGTCCTTGTCCAAGAGCGAACTTGGCAAGGTCTGGTCTGCAGCTGGGACCAGGGCCTCAAAGGAGTCAGGGTTTCCTTTTCTGGGGATCCGATTATTTCCTATGGACTGTAGATGTTAGTTCTAAGGCAGATAGATACTCCTGAGGCATCCCATGTTCTGTTTGCCAATGTTATTTGATGTAGGTATCTACTGACCTTGGCCATCTTCCTCCTAGAAATAGTAGATATAATGCTGAATTTCTTTACAAATGTGCTTGGCATAAATGTAGCTTGTGGTTTTATTTTCTCTGTCTTCACTATCTTTCTTGTGACCTGGCACTTCCTTCTCAGGATCCAGTCACTGAAGAATAACATGCTGGTTCAGGTAATGTATCATCTCAAGGATTGCACAGTTACAGAACTCTGAATGGCTTCTGAATGAGTTAAATGCAGCAACATTTGTAACATCTTAGAACAGAATTCAACTCATCAAGCTGTCCATAAAAATTTCCAATCAATACACTGTCTCTTCGGTCATCTATTATTGGAGATATTGTGAATGTTGCATAAGGGTCTGTCACCAAATAAGGCAAAAATAAATAATTGCTGATTTGAGGGAACTCAGCATATTGGCATCAAGGAAACTATGATGACACAATAAAAATTCAAACAAGTCACTTGAACAGAAAGAAGGAAGATGAATTTAGGAGGAAAAACCAAGGTGCTTAAAGAAACCATGAATCTTTGGGATGTAGGTCAGGTAGTGGGGGAGTGCTTGTTTAACATGCACAGAGCTTTGGGCTCAACCTCCATCACCACACAAATTGAGTGTGGTGGTGCACATCTGTTACCCTAATATTCAGCAGGTGCAAGCAGGAGGAACAGAAACTCAATGCTCTCATCAGCTGTAGAGAGATTTAGAGGCCAGACTGAGATAGGTGAGACTCTGGTAGGGGTGGGAGGAAGGAGGGCTGGCAAGAAGGAAGAAAGGAAGGGAGGGAGGGAGGAAGGGAGGGAGTGAGGGAGGAAGAGAAGAAGGAAGGAAAATTAATAATACAGGTATTCATAAAACTTAGAATTGTGATTGTCTGCAGTCTTGAAGTCTAGGGTTTAGATCATTAGTGTCAAATGATGTCAGAGACATGAGCTTTTAAAGCCTTGTGTAGGAATTTGAACTTTCAATCTAGAGATAGAACAGAGTTTACACAGAGGTCATTTGCATACCCATACTTGTTTTGGGAAGCAAACTTTCTGGGGAGGGTGGGATGATGAGCTGTGGGTTGGGAGGGAGGGAAAATGTTGAGTGCCCGCATTAAACATCTTCATGAGAGGTGATGGAAGGATGAAACATGAGAAGTGTCAGAAAGAGTGCAAAGGATGGAAGTGAGAATGGTGGAGGCCATTGAAAAGACTGGGCTTTATGAGGACCATTCAGGTGTCAGGAGATGGAGACAGAAGAGTTGATAGGTTAGTGTCTTGGGAGGGTGATGGTATGACTATTAGATACAGACTAATACTTTTTTGGGAGAAGTGGCACCTGGAGCCAGAGTCAGCTGGAAACTGTTGGCTACATGTGTCCTGGGGGAATTCCAGTTGGAGTCCCATAGAACTAGCTCCACAAGCCTTCTTCTGGGTTCAGGAATAGTCACATGCTGACTTGAACACCAGACTCAGATTGATGGAAGTTTACTGAATGCTGAACCAAAACTGACTGTTCAGGGCCACAGCTTGGATTTGGGAGCCAGACTATTACATCTGCCTGTTTCTAAGGCAGGATTTTTATATGAAAAACCATAACCAGGTAACCAAGTGTAGGAAGTGAGGGGGTTTGGGGAGGGCACAGCATTACATCATTTTGACTAGCTAAATATAATCAATTCTGTTTTGAGCACAATGTATTCAGTTAGCTAGACAACACATTTTAAACTGATTGGCTAGGCTATAGGCTTGGGGACTTTCTAGCTCCCTACTATTCAGGGAAAAGGGAACATAGCAGGATGTTGTAGACTGAACTCTAATAGAACATAGATTTATTTTTTACTTTGGCAGAATATGCATTAATCATCTGTTGCTTTATTCTCAGCAGCAAGTATTGGACTATCCTGGCTCAGGCATGTAGGGCCTGAGAACTTGAACTTAATTTCACCTTATCAGCAAAATGGAGACTTGGAGACAAAATGGCTTCTGATAGGCTAAAGGTGACAGCAGGTGTTAGTGGAGGAGCCCCAGTTATTCTAGAAACTAAAGTAAGTCTCAATGGAGGGGATATAGAGTTTAAGCAGGTTAAGCAGGCTACAACAGCCTGTCTTCAGAGGGAGCCAAACCTGCAGGAACTGACAGGAAAGGCAGCTACTGGAGTTCACAAATCACCAAAGTTGCCCTCAGTGCTGTGTCCATGGAAGGGTGCAGATTGGAATGAAGACAACATTCCAGAAGGGTCTTTGAGATGTCCCAGTGAGATCCTTGAAGTATTCTACTGCCTTGCCCTGAGAACAAAATGCATCATGGACTTTGTTGCCCTTTTCCTGGGATCCCGATCTAATCTTTCCCGGTTCATATTCCTCTTCAAGTAACAGGCTTGGTTTTCAGTGGGTGGCTACGTGGGCATGTCCTGTTCTTTAACACTGCGTGTGCAGTACCTTGTTTTCTGAGCACAGTTGTAGTTATTTTAGGAGTGGCTCATAGCCTCTTGTAATTCTCTAGAAAATTTGGATAGATGTAAATTGAATACTTGGACAAAATTAAGTTAAAAACGTTAATATTACTTTTAATAGAGGCACAGGGGCTGGCATAGAAATGAAAGACTTAAAAATGTACTTGGGGGTTGAAGGGTCTTGCAAATTCCATGTCTAAAGAATATTCAAAGAGAGAAAAATGGACGTTACTGTAGCTAATCTGGTATTGATTTCTTCCTTCTTTCCTTCCTTCCTTCCTTCCTTCCTTCCTTCCTTCCTTCCTTTCTTTCTCCCCCTACCCCCATATTTAAATATGCTCCACCAGGACTCAAAAGGCTTTTTCTCCCAAGCACTTGCACAGAATGCCTACGAAAGATTAGGAAAATACATGTCAGGAATTTTACATACCAAAGAAAACGCAGGAGAGGAACATGACACTGGCTAGGTAGTGACAATCCCAATGATGGTCGCCCCCTAGTGGTGAAAGGGAGAATTTCAGAGAAAATTCAATGAGTGACCTGATGACATTTGGGTATGGTGACCTTTAGTCCCTGCAGAGGCAGAGACAGACAGATCCCTGAGTTCAAGGCAGCCTGGTCTACAGAGTGAGTTTCAGGACATCCAGGGCTACACGGAGAAACCTTGTCTTAAGCAAACAAACAAAACCAACCAACCAACAAACAATAACAAACCAAAAACGTAACAAACAAACAAACAAACAAACAATAATAGTAATGACGATGATGGTGATGATGGTGATGGGGGATTTAGTTGTTTTCATCAAATAAACATTTATTGAGCATCATCTATGTGGCAGACATGTGAGTAAGGATTAGATATTACCAAGCAGTGACCTGGTACTGATTTCTGTCTTAGAATGTCTATTGGTGAAATAAAACATCATATTAGTCCGGGTTCTCTACAGTCACACAACTTATGGAATGAATCCATCTATATAAAAAGAACATTATTGGAATGACCTGCAGGCTGCAGTCCAACTAATCCAGTAATGGTCAGCTGTGAAGGCAAAGTTCAAGAATCTAGTAGCTGCTCAGTCCCACAAGGCTGGGTGTCTTCTGTATACACTGGAATGGGTGGGCCAGGAAGACAAGGGAAACAGACAAAAAGTAAAGCTTTTCTTTTTCTGTGTCCTTATATATGCTTCCCGCAGAAGGTGTGGCTCAGATTAAAAGTGTGTCTTTCCACTTCAAGATCTGGACCCAGAGCCTATGTCTTCCCAGCTCAAAGGCTCAGACTAGAATTGGATTCACTTACTTCAAATCAAACAGAAAATCTCTCCCAGGTGTGCCCTCCTCTTCTGGCTTGTAGCTCATTCCAGATACAGTCCAGTTGAAAACCAAGAGTAACCATCACAAACACCTTGACCAAGAGCAAAGTGGGTTGGAAAGGGTTTGTTTCATCATATAGCTTATTGTTAACGGTCACTTTAAAATGTGTTGCAGTTTCTCTCAACCAAGCCAGCACCCAGATAATTGAGACATATCTATTATATGTATTTGACAACTTTTACAGCACAAGAACTGAGCAGTATTAATATGTTTTAACCCTCTAAGCCAATCTCATTTCCTCCCAGGATATTTCCCCGAGATACTTGTTTTTATGGATTTCTAAGCTCCAGCTAGTCTGTCCTGATGTATCCTGGATCTCTTCTTGTGGCTGAATGCCCACTTGCTCCCTCTTTCTCCTCCTTCCCTGGCTGGGAGGAAATCCATCCCTATTCTGTCCCCCTGCTCAGTCATTGGCTGCCATGCCTCTTAATTGACATATCAGGGAAGAATTGGGAAGCAATATTTACACACCATTGAGACAATCTCATTTCCTCTCAGGATAACTCCCTGAGATAGTTGTTTTTATAGATTTCTCAGCTCCAGGAGTCTCTCCTCCTACATCCTGAATCTCTCCTAGTGGCTGAATGCCCACTTGCTCCCTCTCTCTCCTCCTTCCTTGGCTGGGAGGAAATCCAGCCCTATTCTGTCCCCTGCTCGGTCATTGGCTGCCACACCTCTTGATTGACATATCAGGGGACAACTGGGGACCAAACATTTACAGAACATTGAGACAGGATATTATTCTCAGAACAAAGACTGCAAACACATATGGGGGGCACAAATATCAGCATTTGGAGTTTTACACCATGCACAATAACATTATGCCTACAGCTTATTGTCCACCACTGAGCAAAGTCAGGGCAGGAAGTCAAGGCAGGAATCTGGAGACAGGAAATGATGGTAGATGTTATGGAAGAATGCTGCTCTCCGTGGCTTACTCAGGTGCTTTCTTACGTAACCCAGGACAACGTGCCGCATGGTAGGCTGGGCCCAAGCACATCAATCATTAATCAAGACAAATGCCCCACAGACTTCCCTGAAAGCAATCTAGTGGAGGACTTTTCTCATTTGAGACTTCTTTTCCCAGATACCTCTAACCTGTGTCAGATTGACAAAAGGGGTCCCTACAAATAGGGAGCTTGATTTTTATCCTTTCTGCCTGTGTGTGTGTTGCTATTTCTCATTGTTTCATTTCAAGGCTTAGACTTCCAGCTATATATTAAATAGGAGTGGTTAAAAGTGAATAAGCACTTTCATTTTGACATGTGAAGAAACATAATGACTACCATTTCTTTGTAGATGCTCTTGCACTAATGCTCATTTATTCCTGATTTTATGAGCAACTTAAATTTTCACACTGGAGTTGATCAAATTTCTTCCCTGAATTAATTGCTAAGACTACTTTTATTGCTTTTCAAATATTGAACTAAACTTTAATATCTGGAATAAATTTAATTTGGTCATGACTGATACACATTTTAATACACTATAGTATGTGATTTGTGACTTTGGTTTATTGACTGGTAAAGGATTTTGCCATTAAAGTTCATGAGAAATTTTAGTGTGTGTGTGTGTGTGTGTGTGTGTGTGTGTGTGTGTGTGTGTGTGTTTTAGGTATTTGAGTTATAAGGACTTTATGCCAATATGAAGTAACAAGCCTCATCTTTGGGTACCTAGATGTTTCAGAAATATTTATCCTTTCCCTATTGAGCTGACTTTAAACGTTTTGAAAAAAATCAGATTCTGTTCATATGTGAGTCTGTCCACCAGTTCCTATTTGTGAGTTTGCACATATCAATATACCCTGACTTGCTTCTTTACTGAGCTTTGATATTATTATAAGATCAGTTTGTTGCTTTAAACAACAGATGGTCTACTATTTTTTTTAATTGAGATTCTGTTAAACTGGCAAATTATTCTGATGGAAGATTACATTTTAACAACAAGGTTTGTTTTCCTTGTTGCCATGACCAAACTCCCAGCAAGAGACAACTTAAGAAAGAAACTACTTTGGCTCACAGTTCAAGGCTTCACAGTCCATAATGGCAGGGAATTCATAGCAAGAGAATGCTAGGCTGAGACAGCTAGGCACATTGTATCTGCAGTCAGGAGCCAGAGAAAGGACAGGAAGTGGGTGGGCTATAAAGTATAAAATCCCAGCCTTAAGGACTCACTTCGTCCAGTGAGGCTCCACTTCCAACAACATTCCAAAATAGTACCACCAGGTGGGGAGAAACGCACAAAAACACATGTGCCTAAGCCATCCATTTCCTATTCTTTCACGCCACATCATTATGCCCCTGGCTCCTGTAGGTTCTTGGCCATCTCATAAAGCAATATACATCCCCACAGTCTGTAAGAGTCCTCAAACTGTTCAAAAGTCCAAAGTTTCTTCCAAGACTCCAGACAGTGTCTTACCTGTGAGTTCTAAAAAGTCAAAGCCTATACCACACTCATGCAACATATGATGACACAGCACGCCAAAATAGCAGACTGCAGACATAGCAAGTAAAGATTGGACCTGAATAATAACAATGAGGAAAAACCATATCTCAGATGGAGTTCTGTCCTGTTCTGATATTTTACCCACCAAATATTGAATAAAATAGTTTAATACCTTTGAATTCCACCTTAGGTTCTCAAATGCAAATGCAGAACACAGCTAATTCTTTCCTGAATGTGAAATGGGTGGTGGCCTTAGACAAGGTCCTGACATGGTCCTGGGTGCCCTCTGAAACCTCCCTGAGGTTTGACGCCTCTAGCAGTGTGTTTTTTGTTTGGTTTGGTATTGTGATCTTCCCGTTCCCACAAAGATGACTGTTAGAGTCTGCACATAGCAATCTATGGCTTTTCTGGTTCAAAGTTTCAAACTTTTCCATAGTCCTACTCCAAGTGAGTTCCACAGTCTTAAAAACTACACTGTCAGGCTTACTACAGCACCAGCTGCAAACTGAGAGTCAGCTGGTTCCTGTTTTCTGTACTACGTTCCCTGTTGCTGACACCAAAATGACACAAAAGGGGCACATTAAGAAAGTGCTTGCAGCTTGAGAGGTTAGAGCCAACTATGGTAGTGAGGTTATGGGCAAAGGAGGCTGAGGTGCCCAGGCACGTTGTAAATGCTGTTAGGAAAACCTTGTGGGTAGAAAGTGAGCCATGGTACCTCAAGGGTCATACCTAGTTGACACAATTCCTCTAGTAAGACTCCACCTCTCAAAGGTTCTATAATCTTCCAAAGCAGCCGTACTGGCTGGGGACCAAGTGTTCATGCATATGAACTTGTGGTGAACACTTTACATTTAAAGCACAGCAAATGATATTGAATTTTGCAACATAATGGGGAACATTTGGGTGAGGGGACAATAAGTGTCAGGCCAAAGGGACAAGAGAGGCTAATGAGGTAATGTATATGCATAATGTACTGTGATACACACTATCCATTTGCCTAGAGGTCCTTTTGTTTGTGTGATATATTGTAACCTCCCATGTGCATGTTTTTACATTACTACTAAGTATATCTAAGTATCTCATGGCCTTTAATGCTATTTCACCAAACGTTTTTTTTTTTTTTTTTTTTTTTTGTCAAAAATCACCTTTCCTAGAAAATTCACCCCCGCCTCTCGCTATCTCCCCTTTTGCTCATAACTGAGAATTGGAATATAGACTCTTTCAAGGTACTTTAAAAATAGACATTGTGGAACCACAGAGGCCTTCTCTCTATGCTCAGATTGAGATGGCATCTTTTAATATCTTTGAATTATGATCCTCTTCTGTCTCCTTTCCAATTTTTATTTGTAAATTCTTTTAACAAGGAAAACTTCAAATAGAGCTGGAATCTGTGAAACCAGCACCATGGAGACAGAAGAATTAAAAAAAAAAATAAACAAACCATTGTTTAGTTAAAAAAAAAAAGAAACAAGGAAAAATTAAAACTTGAAAAAGTTATGGAAGTAAGTTCATAATGATCCTTACATAAGAATTATCTACCAACTGGTAAACTTTATTTCTAAATGTGTGTTTTAGCTTTTATTTGTTGTAAATCTAGCCTTTAACAGCTGAGCTGTTATTTATATATATGGGTGTGTGTCTCTGTGTGTTCATAACATGTGGGTATATGTGGGGTGTAGACATAGAATGTAGAAGAGGGCACCATCTCTCTGAGTTAGATTTACAAGAAGTTTTGAGCCACCCAACATGGGTGTTAAGAATTAAATTCTACTCTGCTAAAGGAACAAGAATCACTTTTAACCATCTTCAACCCCCAAAGCATTAATTTAGTATATGGTATTCAGTTATCAGCTGTCAAGAATGAAGTTTTATTTCTGAAATACACTATTTTCTGATTTTAATTTCTAGTGTACAATAATAATTATCTCTGTGGGTTTTTATTTCAAAAGTTCTTGTTAAATGTTTCATAGTGGGAAAAGATAATTTGTTACAAATTTAAATATTTAATTACTTGTTTCAAAACACAGACTGACACATAATGTTCTGTATTTGCATCAGTTACATATATTTGAAGTTTTTATTTATTAGTATTATTGGGTGTGCATGTTTACTATGGCATGTTTGTGGAGGTCCTAGAACAACTTTGTGGAGTTGGTTCTCTGTCCACCATTAGATAGGCTATTGGCATTGGACTCAGGTCATCACCTTTACCTGCTGAGTCATCTTTCTGGACCTAACATATTTGGACAAGTAACATCTGTACATACGTGGTTACATGGCGATGTTTTGATTTATTCCCACTTCAGTCAACATTTCTGATTTGTTAACAATGTTCAACTTTTCTTTAAAAATCTCTTTTCAGATATGCAATGCTTATTATTAATGTTATTCACCTCCCTCAGCCACAGAACCAGCCCCTGTCCTTCTCCACTGAGGACCACGCAGTTGGCAACATGATATCTGCAATCTGCTCTCTCCACCAGCTGCCATTTCCACAGCTCTAAAGGGTCACAGAGGTCACACTCTCCATCTCTCTCCCTTTGAATGAGTGCAACTACTGTGGGAGCAAATTAATGACCTGGAACCAAGTACTGAAACGAGAAGAAACATTTTTTTTATGATGGATCCACTAACTCTCCGAGGAACTGCTAGACCTACACACAACCCTTCTTCATCCAGCAAGGAATGAAAGAGCGGTGCAAAGGGCCAATTCCATCTCAAGATTACTTCATATTCTGTTAATACTGATCTCACCTCCATAATACCTGGACTTCAGCGTGAGTTCAAGGACAGCCTGTGCAACCCAGTGAGGAAATAACAAAGTAAAAAAAAAAAAAAAAGCACAAAACAAAACAAAAACAAACAAACCAAAAACTCTGGTTTCAGTCTTCAGCACTCCCCAAACCTCACATGACTATTACAGTTCCAGGTATTGTATAAACAGTATATGTAACCCTAACAACAGTCAAGTAAAAAAAAAGGATGATTGTGTATAGTTTTGTGACAGAGAAACAGACTAATATTAAATGTTTGGATGCAAAATTGTATGTTAGGGTGAACTTCAATCAGTATCACTCCTAACATTGTTGCATCATCCTATGGCCTCCCCCTTTCCTCCATTTCTTCCCATGCCATAGAACATTTCTATAATCTGTATTTTCTGGACCTTTCTAGAAAATTGAACTTTGTTTAGCTCTTCTAGTGCTTGGTGGGTCCAAGGTAGAGGCTTCTGTCTTGCAGTCAGTGAGAAGTACCCACCCTAATGTACATTTTTGTAGTTTGTATAGCCCACTGTTGTCAAAGTTTTGATTGTCTTTAACATTGGGACCTTCTTTAAATATGAATGATAACTGAAGCAGGTCACAAAAGGTCACTTATTGACATAATTCCATGTATAGAAAACATCCAGAACAGATAGATCCGCACACCCAGAGAGCAACTGTTTGTGTCAGTGCTGGTGGCAATGGGGAGTAGCTGCTTAATGGTTACAGACTTTTTTGGGTGCAATGAACACGCACTGCAAGTAGGTTGGAGTGGTGGCTATACAGCAACCTGAGTAAACTGCATGTCACCCAACAGTGTGTGCTAGCATGAGCCATTTTATCCTATGCAAATTCACTTGACTAAATGAGTTAATGGGACAGTTTCAGACTCCTTGTTGTTTAACAGACTGTTCTGTCGTTCTCACCAGAAAACCACCCTTTAGAGTTAAGGACTCTCCTCCCCTTTCAGTAAGATCTACTTCAGACCACCACACCACCCATATTCTGGATAGTTCCTGTGACTCCGAGATTAACAACCAGGGCCAAGTTGTAGTGCGTCTACACTATTGACATCACTGGAGCAGGAAGCCTTTTCTGTGCTCTGTAGGAAGACTTTCTGAGTGGTATGTGCACTTAAGGGGCGAGAGGGGGATGAACTGAGAAAGAAAGGTCTGTGTATACATCCTAGTAAAGAAAGATATTCTTTAATATTCTATGTGTTGAGCCAATGTCATCCAGAGAGGTAGCTCTCTGCCTACCTCTATGGATGTTTGTGCAGGAGATCATCAACTCAGAATGACACTGTTACAATCACATCTAATAACAACTGACTCTGACATGAACTCTGATGCCCCATATTTGACCACTTCCCCATGGTGAGGAGGCCTGGTGGCACTCAGAGAAAGGATAAGCAGGCTACCAAGAAGAGACCTGATAGGCTGTGACCATATGGTGGGGGAGGATGTCTCCTTCTCTCACAGACCTAGGGGAAGGGAATAGGGTGAAAGAGGGAAGGAGGGAGGAATGGGAGAATACAAGTGAAGGGATAACAATTGCGATGTAATCTGAATAAGTTAATAAAAAATTAATTAAAAAAAAAAACAACAGGTTAGAGGAGGAAGGGCAGGGGGCAAGGGAATATAGTGCAAACATGGATGCATATGGTAGCAAAGAAAAGCAAAATATAAATAATACCTATTCTTTCCCACAATCATATGATGTTCTACATGGGGACAAGAAAATGCTGGTTCCCTCCTCTAGGCACAATGTCTGAAAACAAAAGAGTCAGCACGAATGGTTAACAACTATGGAGGTCTCTATCCTTGGAGAAGTGTGAATAATTTAATCTTGTCTGCAAATAAATGTGGCCTTGGCTTTAGTTCTGAGGAGTCTTCCCAGTGTCAAGCCTGATTGGGGGCTGTTTGCCTGATCCTTGGTTCCCTACATAGCTTAATGCATTCAGATGGGATTTGGGTGGCATTTGAACGTACCTGATAAGCCATCAGGGATACCTAGGGTAGGGGTCTTTGCATCACCCTGTGTTCAGCAGCCTGGGGGCTGTGAGCAGTTAGATGGGCAAGGGAAGTGTTAATCCTCTATGAATAATGGAGCCTCAGTAAAAATTTCTAAAGACGAGGTTGGAGCAGATTTGCTTGGTTGGCAATACTCCACTCATCCATTTCAGAAATGTAATGTGTCTAGAATCCATGGAGACAAGTCCTATGCTCATCCCCTCCCATGGATTGCTTCTAGTACGCCCATAAATGCGTGCACACACACACACACACACACACACACACACACACACACACACACACACTATGATAAATCCTAATTATGAGTACTTCTAAGTCCCAGGAAATTATTGAATCTGAGTGCACTTTTTGGGTCCTCACAAAGTTAGTGTCAGAAGTAAATGCAGGTTTGTAAGCACAGATGTGCAAACTCACAACCTCACCCCTAAATTTTCTTTAATGCACATGTGCCTCTGTCCATATCAAATCTTAATTATGTCACAGGAGTAAATATGTGGGGACAAGTTTGACCTCATTGCTTACCTGCTTTTGAGTGGTATTAAAATTTTCTAGCAGTAAACTGTCATCTCTTAGTTTTGGATGTTGTTTGCCTGCATTTCCTACTTCAGTAATAAATTTATTCCTTCTGAAGTCTCTGATGAGTTGAAGGCTATATAGTTGTAGTTTCACTGTTAGGCTTAAGTTGTTTAGGATTAAAGAAAATGTTTTAAGGTCTATAAAGATGTTTTGTAAGGTGATAAATATAATATATGACAGAGAATGATTTAGGTCTAAAATTTTAGACTCACTTATGTAGGCTAGATAGTATTTTCTTCAAGGTTGCCAAATACAAATGAGATAAGCATTCTGAATGTAACTTTTATATATGACTTTCCTCATTGTTTCATAACTGTTCCAACTGTATGGAGTTTATTATAAATAAAGTCCATAAGCAAAAAAGAAAAAACATTTAAAAATATTAAGAACATTAAAAATTTTAAAGTCTCATGATTTCAGTTTTACCCACATTAAACAAGCAAAGAAAATTACAAAAGGGGAAACTGGCTTACAATGATAAAAGAAAGTAAAATTGGAAGGCAGTTATAGAAGTACATAATTAGAGTGAAATTAGATACTATGCATTATAATTTATTTTAATCCTTGGAAATATCTTAAAGATGTATATTGAGTCAAGTATGTAATATATCTAATTTTAATAGTAATTGGGGTTTAAAGCTGTAATTATACTTTAAAAGGGAGATATTGTAATTTCTGTAAGTGTGTTTGCTGAGTCATAATTTTTGGTTATACTAACCACATCATAGAACTATTTAAATAAAATGCAGAAGTTTTGTGATTTCTTACATATGCACATATTAGACAAAATAGAACTATCTTTTGTAAGAAACACCCCAAATTACTCTAAATACCAAGTTGGAAGTTGAAGTAGGGTTTTTTTAATCTCCCAGTGTTGGGAGATAGAGAGAGTTTAAGATAAATAGAGAATGCATAATACAAAATAATAAAATACAACTTGCTGATTTCTTCTAATTTACTTTAAAAAGATAAGATGATGCTCCCACATTTATCCAAAATATGTATACCCATAAGCTGGGTAAATGAATCAATAAGTCATCACTTCAAGCAGGAATTCCAAGGTGGTAGAAAGCAGAGTAAGATGTACAGAGTACAACGGAGAACATAGGCATAATGGCATACGCCAGGAATCCCAGCTCCTGATTGGTGGAGACTGAAAGATCCAGGGTTGAAGGCCATCTTTTGCTATGTATGTAGTGAGCTGAGGTGATTCTATGATACATGAAGTCCTGTCTCCAAAGAAGTAGCTGGATGCAGTAGCATGTACTTGCAATCCTAGTGTGGCGTAGAATCACAGCTGGGCTAAAGACTGAGGAGACCACATCTCAAAACAAAACAGGAAGAGGAAATATAATCTGTAGGGCAGGAGACGACATCTGTGGAGGCATGGCTTTTGGACACAGGCGCAGTTTTCTATGTGGTCTGAGGCAGATTATACGTTAGCAAATTGGTTTCAAAGAGGCAAGTGTCCTAGTTGGCTTTAAGTTGCTGTGATAAATACTGTGGCCAAATATAATTTGGGAAGGAAAGGGCTCATTTGGCTTCCATGCTATAGTCTATCACCGAGGGAGGTCAGCACAGAAACCAGATCTAAATCAGGAACCACGGAGGAACACTGCGTATTGGTTTGCTTTTCATGGCTTGTTCACTTGCTTCTTATGTAACCCAGGACCAGCTGCCCAGAGATGGCGGTGTCAACAGTTGGTCAGGCTCTCCGACATCAATTAATGAAGAGAATAATTTCCCCACAGACATGCTCACAGACCAATGTCATGGAGGCAGTTCCATGACATTGAGGTTGAAGTTCCAATTTTCTAGTTGGCTCTACTCAAATGAACAAAAATAAAAAATCACCACAAGCAACTGCCCAGGAGAAATTTCAAAAACAGAAGTGAGTAGAGTGGGTGTTTTGTTTTGTTTTCTCTTTTCATACTTGGCCATCTCCTCAACTTGGGATTCCATTTTTATTAATTAAATTAGTTCAAATTATACATATGTTACACATTGGTTACTCTTACCCTGTCCTCTTTTAATTGAACCTCAAGTCCTGTTCACCTTGCAGTCCCCTATAGATCTTCCCCCCACACACATTTCTGTCTATTTGTTTTGTTTGGTCACTTTTTGAGTTTAGCCTGGATAGTGTGTGAATGGCAATCACAGGCGCCTTCTTTGTTTAGCAGTGGGTACACAACAGAAAACAATGGCATTCCCTCTGTGGGGATCTATGGAAGTCAATACATTATCAATAAGGAGTAGGGCCCCATGATCCCCCGATCCCCCATGTATGACTGATTGTTGATAGGGCCCAACCGACATAGGCAGGTTCCATGCAAATAACTGCAGCCACTGTGAGTTCATGATGGCAATGGTCATATTGTGTTTAGAGCATTAACTTTTGTAGCCCTTCTGCCTCTTTCGCTATTATAGCTTTCTCACCCACTCTTCCATAATGATCTTTGAGCATCAGAAAGGCTAGTGTAAACGTCTTGTTTAGGGCTACGTCTTCAAGCCTCATTTATTTTCAGCATCTTGGGCAACTATGAACATCTGTATTCATTCATAACTATTCATTTCAAAGAGGGGCTTTTATGATCAAAGCTGAGTGTAGCTTTGTCTACAAGTGTAATAATAAATATTTGAAGGGTAGTTTAATTAAACAATGGTAATAATTTCAGCCTTGGAACTGTGACTTCTCTAGGTGTGACTTGTTTCCCAGAATTACAATACTAAGCATGAATTCCCTCCTGTGGGAGCAGGCTTCAAATCCAGTACATTGGCTGGCCCCATAACAGACGTTGCTACTGTTGCCCAGAGTGCACACCTGGCAGGGAAGGTCAGGTGTGTACTTGATAGGATTCACAGCTGGGTAAGACTGTTGATGACTGACTTAGATTCTCTTTGCACTTTCTGGAGCTTTAAAAGCCAAGCAAGAAGATTTCAGATCAATTCAAGCTTGCTTTATCTAGATCTTCAAACTGAGGTATGTGATATCTCCAGAAAAGGAAGCTTATCTTCTAATTCCGGTGAGAACTCAGAAACTACCACCACTATGGTGACATATAAGAACACTGAACCCATACTACTGCTGTGACCTTTGGAAAGCAACTTGATGCATTCTTAGAAAATTGGCAATAGCTCCACCCCATGACCCAGCTGTCTCACTCCTGGAAATATACCCAAAAGATGCTCCACCTTACCACAAGGACACTTGCTCAACTATACTCATTGCAGCCTTATTCATAATAGCCCAAATCTGGAAACAACCTAGATATTCCTCACCTGAAGAATGGATAAAGAAACTGTGGTATGTTTACAGAGTGGAATACTATTCAGCTATTAAAAGCAAGGAATACATGAAATTTGCAGGCAGATGGATTGAACTAGAAAAGATTGCCCCAAGTGAGGTAATCTAGACCCAGAAAGACACACATAGTATGTGCTCACTTATATGTGAATTTTAATGATATAGTATAGGATAAACATACTACAATGCACAGACCTGAGGAAGATAAGTTACAAAGAGGACCCACAAGTAGGCTTAAGGGAGTATTTGATGGGCACTCTAGCTGACACTCCTAGTAGCAAGGGCCATGGAGACTGAAGAGGATGCCCTGTAACTAGACAGGACTCCTGGTGGAGGGGGGAGAACACCAATCCACCCACAAAAACTTCAACCCCAAATTTACCAAAATAGCAAGCTAAATATACTTCTTTCTTTAGGCTTTCTGGCCTCTGGAGTTTTATTATAACAACAAAGAATAAATGAATACAATACAGAGATAAAATAATTATGGAGAAAATGTTAAAAAAAAGAAAAACTCTGACTCAGTTGCTGAAATGTCCATGAATTTATAAATAATTGGATGGATTCAAGAAGTATTTAAAGACTAGACTATATATCATGTCTTCATTAAATAAATAATTAAGAGAACAAGTAAATTACAATGAATTAAATGATAATGGTTCAGTCACGTTGTACCTGCATCAAATAAATAAATAAACATATAAATAATAAATGAATAAATAAATAAAACTTTCAATGGGGGAAAAAAAGAGAACTGAAAAGACCTTGCATGAACTTCCCTGACCAACAACCCATAGAAAGATATACCCCATATGGCACAGAAAGTTTTGTTTAGTGACCCATTGTAGCTCAGAGTAGTGTTATCTATCCATACAAGGTGGCACTCTTTCATTTTGCTCTTTGGGTTTTTAACTGGATATGTACAAGATAGTATGTTTCTATATGGCTTTTCCATGCACATTCATTTTAGTTGACTGTTCTCCACCCCTTTCTGCTTAAACTGTTGTCCCCCAGTGCTTACCACCTCTACTTTCTTATTATCTGTGTCCTAGTGCTCAACTAAATGAAGGCATCCCTTCCATGTTACCTTCTTAGTTTCCTGGATTCCATAGGTGCTCCAGGTTAAACAAGCAGAATTAAAGACTCAAAGCTAAGGTCCCTGTATGAACAAGAACATGTGGTATTTGTCTTTCTGAGTTGCCTAAATTAGTATAATTTTTTCCAGTTCTCCCCATTTGCCTGCAAATTTCTTTCTTAGTTTTTAGAATTTAATATATGGGCACTGTATTTATATCATTTCCCTTCTCTTTCCCCTCCTTCATTGGTGTCCCATGTCCTCCCATTCCCTCTCAAACTCATGGCCTCTTTTTGTATATATATTATTGTTACATAGATATGAATATACATACATATAAGAATGAAATATAACATCTGCGTGTATTAGTTTTGCTTGTATGTATGATTTCAGGACTGACCACTCTGTATTAGTTACTGAAATGGGGATCCCATTCATGGGGAAGACTATCTCTCCTTCCTTCAACAGCTATCAATTGCCTGTTGCTCTTCCTTCACCAAAGGGTGAGATCTAAGGATCTCCCCCATTCGCGTTGGTGTGTCAACCAATGTTGTCATTTTCAGGTCATGTTTCAGCAGCCACATTATTGCGATTTCATGAGTGCATATATGAAAGATTCAGTCTTGCAACAGATGTTGTCTTGGTTCTCTGGCTCTTACAGCCTTTCACCGCCATCTTTCAGGGTGCCTCCTGAACCTTTGAGGTGTAGGGGTTATGTTGTAGATGTTTGAGGCCGAGAACATCATGGTCAGTTGTTCTCTGCTTTTTACCAGTTGTAGACTTCTGTAATGGACTCTGTTGAAAACAGAAGCTTCCTCGATGAGGAAAGGAGTGAGGACAACACTTATCTGCTAGCTCCATTTTTCTTTGGAGCCAGTTAAATTCTGTGTTATATATGTAGTAGGGTGTAATATCGTATTACTGTTCCTTTGACATTTTCCTAACCACTTCAGAGTATGCACCGCATTTTCATTCCTCAGATCTAGACGATCTAGACTGCTTCCATTTCTTAGCTACTGTGAGTATGGGTGTGAGGACATACTTTAAATGCTCGCCCAGGAGTGGTATAGCTGAGTCATAGGGCAGTTTTATTTCTAGGATTTCTCAGAACCTCTAGACTGGTTTGCAAAGTAGTTGCTCTAGTTTATACTCCCACAAAGAGTGTATAATGGCGTCTTATTCATCACATACAGCCAGCATTTGTTGTAATTTGTATTCTTGGTGATGGCCCTTCTAACTGGGGTGAGTTGGAATCATAAAGTTGTTAAAATCTGTGTTGTCCTGATGGCCAAGAATGTGGATAACTTCTTGAAAAGTATTTTCTACCCATTAAAAGGATACCAAAAAAAATCAAAACATAATTCAATAACCCTAAACATTTCATAAAACAAATAACTCCCACAATTTATTACAACATAGTAATATTTGGAGAGTTCCAAACCTTGTTACCACCAGTGATCACACACAAACAGATCACACATACAAAATAAACAGAAATAATGGAGTTAAATGACACTGTGAGCCGGATAGTTCTAAAAGACACCTACGGAATATCCCGCTTAAATGAACTTTCTTCAAAATAGACTACGTATTAGGACAAAAATGAAATAAAAAAATTAAAGTAACCTCTTCCTTTCTGTCTCTCCACCATGGAATAAAGATGGATATCAATAAGAGAAACTATAGAAAGCACAGAAATGTATGGAGATTAAACAATAAACTGTTGAACAATGAATGGGGTCACTAAAGAAACTTTAAGGGAAACAGAAGTCTGTGGTATACAATGCAGGCAGTCCTCCAAGGAACATTTATATTGTATAGTGCTTACATAAAAATGAAGGTAAAGACCTCAAATAGCTAGCTTAATTATACTCTTTAGTGGCGCACGCCTTTAATCCCAGCACTTGGGAGGCAGAGGCAGGCCGATCGCTGTGAGTTCGAGGCCAGCCTGGTCTACAAAGTGAGTCCAGGATGGCCAAAGCTACAAAGAGAAACCCTGTCTCAAAAAACAAAAACAAAAATAATAAAAAAGGCCTTGGAAACATAATAACAAATTAAATCCAAAAGGCAGTTGATGGGGAAAGGATGTCCCGCAGAGCAAGGCGGCCACAGACAACTGACAACAGGGGAGTCCTAATAACAATGTGTTTATGGATGCTGAAGTGTGCATTTCAGATGTAATATAATACGTCTATTCTTTCGATATATTTTCTAATCACTTAAAAAAAAACTCTTTTTTTTTTTTAAAGCTACGGCAAAGGGACGGTTGGCTCCTGAGTAGACTTCTATCCACTCTTGAACAGAGCTGTTGACAAGTGTAAGGAAGGATCAATTACTCTGGAAACAAAAGCTCAATCCCAGATAGCACAAAGCACACAGAGAGCAGCATCCAGATGCTCGAAGCCAAGATGAAAAGCACATTGTTCCTGTATAAAAGATACAAAGGATGCTCAGGAGAGAATACCAGCCCCTTAAACTGTCGTGGCCAGTGTCTGTACGACTGAGAAAATCAAAGGTGAAGCTGAGCCAGTAAGGGCACATACATCTGCCTTGAGAGTTATTTTTTTGGAAACCTGCAGCAATAACTACTATCTATAAACATGTCTAAACAAGACACCACTGGAAACAGCACTACCTCCATTTCCAAAGAAAATTATTCTAAGACTAAAACAAGATGTTGTCAGAAAGAATGCACCGAGAAAAGTGGAATAATCTGGGACCTTTCTTATCTTCAAACAGTAAGCTTAAATACCAAATCCACAGCCTCCAGTTACTTTGGGCAGAAGTGAAAAATGTTTAAATATGAGTGAGCTGGGCGGAGTTGTGAAGACATGCGCCTAAACTCACAGCTGCTATATGGATAGTGAGATTCCGGCTTGCAGTATGGTCTTACAGCCTGCTCTTCTAACCATGGTGCTATTTTTAAACCACTGTTCCTTCTAATTTTCATGCTAATACTATTCTTTGTCTCTAAGGGAAGTTGCTTCCTCTACAAAGCTAGGAGGAGGCTTTAAAACTATTTATGAAACCATTATGTGAATCTAACATATTGGAGTCACTGGTATTGCTACAACAGTGTTATCAGCCAGGGTAGGGTAGGGGAGTTCTACCCATAACCTGGCTGGAGAAAATACCTAAATTCTACAAGTGCATGAAACAGCCTTGCCAAAGGATGGATGCTTAGGAATTCTCCCTCCGTCCCTCCGTCCCTCCCTCTCTCTCTCTCTCTCTCTCTCTCTCTCTCTCTCTCTCTCTCTCTCTCGTGTGTGTGTGTGTGTGTGTGTGTGTGTGTGTGTTGGTTATATATTAATTACCATACAAACAATTTACCAGGCTTCATCAGATATGCATAACTTAAGCAATACAATTTTAAATATGTGTTTGTAAAAATATCTTTTGGAAGAAATATATCCATCCTATATGACTTACCAAGCAGAGTTCCATTGTCTCGGTGCACTCATTCTGGGATCTGCCTCCAACACCTTAGTGTTTTGTAGGGGCCAAACGCTAGTCAAATACATACTATAGAGAGCATGTTCACCCAGGCGAGGTGATCTTTGTTTATTAAATATGCCTGGGAAACTATCTTGTAAAGATGGCAGTTTTCTCTCTCACCACAGTTACTATGTTGTAAATAGTGTCCTTTGTTTTTCTATTGGCAAATTTTGAAGACACAGTGTAGGCTGAGTTCTAGTTCCAAGGCTACACTAGATATAAGAGACATGCTTTGACAACACAGTCACTTGTACTTTATTCTCATTTTTAAATCCAATTCTAACCACTTCTATCCAAATTAAAGATATCACAAATTCAATACAAATACCAGTAATACATCATATATTCGGTGAAGTATTACATATATGATTCCAGTTTATGTGCCCAGCATGAAGAAGGTTGTTGGTTTTTTTTTAATCCTTTCATGGAAGTGGAAATGAATTAGCTGGGGGGGGGGTGATTTTTCTCTCCATTCACTGACCTTTTGAACAGGAACCATTTGTTACTGGAGGTTATGTAAAAAGACAGTGGAGAGAACTGAGACTGACACGAACTTTCCCTGATTCTTGTGGCAAACAGGAACACATTTAGCCATGGGGGAGCTGGAAAGAGAATACAGCTTTTACCCTTTTACTGTTTTGTTAATATTAGTAATAATTTTGGGGGAATCTATGTGAGGTCTTATAATAAATGCTAGTTTGTACACTAGCTTATGTAAGCACCACACCTTAAATGATGGATGCTTTAAACTCAGATGTGGAATCAGGGTTAGAGACTGATAAACCCAGGTTATATAGACAGTGACTAGTCGAGGAAGTCTCAATCCAGGCCATCTGACTCTCTACTTGAACTTTTCTGAGTGTTCTGTTAAGTCTTCAGAACGAGGATGCTTCATTCTGTAGTCTCCTTGGCTAGACCCATTGGTAGTTCTTGTAGGAAACTAACTTTGTTACATTAGAATTAATTTACTTGCGTAAAAAGTCTCAGACTGTTTGCAGGTTAAGGTTGGAAGGTTTGGCTTTGGCTGTGTTGTAGGGTGGAGGCCAAAAAAAAAAATGAAGTTACGGAGAGGCAGGTATGGCAAGTCTTTCCTCCTATTTTCTATTTTAACCTAAAGGATGAGAGGAATAGTGGAGAGAAAACTGAGATTAAAATAAGATAACCGTAAGGAATAAGGTTGAATGACTAGGTATGTTATAGTCAGGCATACAATGAACCACTTATTCCCATGGGGTCTTATAGGATACAGAGCCAAGAACACTTAAGGCTGTTGACAGTTTCGCAGTCATGAAGAGACCTAAGCACTAGTGTAGGGCTGGACAATAGGTACAGATGAGGAGCAGCTTGTGTGCACCTGGAATGTGGCTAAGCTGGACCTTACATCCCTCTTTTGACAGGCCGATTGAACCAACTGTAGACAGATGATAGGGTGACACGTTACTATTCTTTCCCACAGGAAGCTCCATTTTCCTGCACCCTAAGTATTCAGAGTCTTAAAGCCCCTCTCAGAGAAGTATTAGTTCCATGATGCATAGCATGGCAGGCTCTCTAACCACACGGTAGCCCTGCCTGAATCCTGTCTTGTCACCCGTTTCAGGGACTTTCTCCAAACCCACTAATGAGTCTGAATCTCAGTAAAGTGAGGGATTGTTACCTCACATCCCTTTCCTGTCAGTATTTTAATGCAAAGAGGGAATTCTGACATTTTGATTAATGATTTGTCTTGTTCTCCCCATGCCTCCCAAAAAGATAAAGTGGCAATCAAAGAAGAGTTTTTCTGGTCTCTGTCGTCTCTCTGTGTGTCTCTGTGTCTCTGTCTGTCTCTGTCTCTCTCTCTGTCTCTCTGTCTCTGTCTCTCTGTCTCTCTGTCTCTGTCTCTGTCTCTCTCTCTCTCTCTCTCTCTCTCTCTCTCTCTCTCTCTCTCTCTCTCTCTCTCTCACACACACACACACACACACACACACACACACACACACACACACACTCCAGCTTCCTGAGCCCTTCTCTGAGATTTAGAAGCAGTGCACTCATGATGAGGCTTAGGCAGATGAATTTCCGATAAATGCTCCCGGAAGACAAGTGCAGGTGCTCATAGGCAAGAATCTGGAGAAAGTGCCTTATATTAACTTATTTATTTTCTCTCCCGGGAAGAAGCAACTGTTTATCTAGCCTAAACAAATTTTCTACGTTTTGCCAGCCTCATACTCCTTTCAATACCCCCAATTCATAAATTCTCAATATAAATTTACATGTGAAAGAACCATCCACCTACCCACTCCCAGGGACCCTCTCTAAACTTGGAAACATTTCAGTGTTTGCATTTGAATCTCTATCGGGACTTTTTCTCTCCCTGTTCCTAGCTTTAAAGTTCCCACTCAGACCTAATTCTAAATCATTTTCCTGAGTCAGATATTTTGCTATTGATGGAAAACCTTGGACTTCGCAGTCTCTTTTCCCTTTATCTTCCTCATTTCCTCTCCTTCTCTCCCTCCTTTTCTTCTTCATTTTGTATTTTTTCTTTCCTTAATGGCCTCATTAATTCTAACATCTATCTGTCCTGGTTAAGATAAAGTCACAGATGGCCCTTGTTTGCCATAAAGTGTAATTAGGCGATGCTAATATAAGCTTTAGAATTATTACATGAAAGCACCTTGCATACACTTTTGGACCTTAGACCTTAGCAACCCAACCATAGCCACACATGCAGCTTGGGGCTGATGTCTGAGGATGGTTAAATTCTACTTGCAAATACATAAAGGAAGCATCCTTTTACTCCTCATCCAAATCTCAATAAGATGAGTTGTGCTGAGCTTCCCTGTTTTAAGGGCAGCAGTGAGGTCTTGGTTTTAGGGGTACCTAGTGAAGAATATCGTATTACTAGTGTTATTGGGGTCAGGGTCTGGCGACCCCCAAAAGTAGGCTTAACTCCCATTACTCAATAGACCAATTAAATAGACAAAGTAGGAGCTAAAAGCAGAAAAAGGAGACTTTTCTCAATGTGGGAGACCTGGAAGGAGGAAAAAAGAGGTACAGTGGCTATTCCCAAATTTATCTTCTGCATCCGGACATGACTACAGATGTTTCAGCAGAAGGCCAGGCCTCTTTATAACTCAGCAGCCCAGGCTCAGTGTGGTTCCACTGAGCATCACTGCCTTGGCTCCAGCTTCTCCTGAAGCACTCTGACAAGTGTCGTAACTCTGAACTCTCTTTCCTGGGGACAGGCCTCTTCTCTGGCTAAGTACCACTTGTTTTCTTCTCCCAGCGTGCAATTCCCTGGGAAACACCCAGGACTGACGATGCACTGTTTCAATTTTCTGACAGCCAAAGAGAAGAATGTTTCTTCAAAGTTTCTTCATTCCTGCCAGGAAAGGTGCAGCACCATGGCTTAAAAAACGTATGGAACAGGATTAACTTGTAGCATTTAGTGCCATCTTGTGAAGCATAGCTTGTTGTTAAACCTAACCAGTGAGATTATATTTAAATACATGCAAACCATTTGGCACTTGATGGATAACCAAGGAGTGGGGTAGCATTTGTTCTTGTTGTCACTCTTTCCACAGGCCCCAAACATTCTGTGGAAGCTTCTAAACTTCCAAAAAGCAGGTGATACTTGAAACAAAATGGATTCAGCGTTTGCTCATGTACCTTACACTTAGATCGGGATGTGAAGAATTTAAACTGCAGAACAAGCAGGTAACTTATATTGCTAATCTCACTATATGGAAATAGCTCTGAGACTGGCCGAGACATGAATGTCTAGGCATAGACAATGCTTCTTATTGGCTACAGAACCCCTATGAATTGTTATTAGATGCTATTCTTCGTATGGCATGAATGAAGATTTACAGATGTCTTTTTTCTGCTCATACAAAGAGCAGAGAACCAGTCTTAATTGTCCTGTGCATCATGAGCACCATATAAATTTATAATTTTAGTACTGCATAATGTTTTTGAGAAATTATATGTTTTCTGAACAAAAGAACTGGACACTGACATTGGATCAGACCCAACAGGATTCATCCCTCTCAGCATGCTGGACACTGATACCCGCATCCTTCATGTTCCAGCTCCAAGTGTTTCAGTTACTGTTCCTCATCAGAACAAGACAACTCCCAGGACACCTTCAAAGAAAGCTTCTGATCCCAGTTGGTCCAGCACTTCAGACTGTGCCCCACAGGACTCTGAATAAGCCTGGAACTTCTCAACATTTAGAAACTGGAACACAGATGCTAGTCCTAGCTTGTTTACCAATTTTCCCAATTTTGTTTGGGCCCCTACACAGGTATTATTCAACACAAATCGGTTGGAAGAAACCTTAAGAGAATGACACCCCATTTCCCTTAAGGGGGTTTGGGTAGGCTTTTGGTTACTTTCTTGGGCTATAGAGGGTTATTTTCAATGGGAGTTGGTTATAAGTTATTATTGGTCTTTTTTAGAGAGAAAACAAGCTGGATTCAGGGATGTCTTTCTTTTCCTTTATCTTCCATTCTTAGGTTTGGAGATAAGGATTGAAAAGAAAGAAGGGGGGATATAGAAATATATAGGGAAGATAGAACAAAAAGTAGATTAGTGAGTCTACTTCTCAACTTAAACCCTTAATTGTTACTCACAAGATTATTTTTAATTCACTGGTATAGAATTTTGTATATAGATGCAAAATAAGTTTAATTTTAGATACATTGGTATAAAATTCAAATTTAAGATTATTCTTCACACATTATATATATTTCTACTCTAGTAAGTGGTTTCATACCCATAGAACTCAATTATAATACAAGGTTTACTTCTGTTTACTTGGAAAGTGCTATTGGAGGCTGTTTAGGATCAGTAAGTTAATTGTTAGTTGATCAAATCATGGTCATATCAATTATTAGTCTAATTTTATTACACTTAGATTTGAAAGCATGTCGTCGTACAGAAAATGTAAAAGAAGATGGACAATGTTTTGTATGTCATTCTTGTAGGTCATACCAGCAGCAAAAGCTGGCATGAAAGAAAATCCATCAAGGAGTAACTTATAATTAGTTGTGGGGTCAATTAACCCTTTCATTCATCTTCATGTTATAGAGCTTTCCTGTTCTCAGCCCTTCATTTTCTCCATTTACTCTTTCATGGGTCAGGTATGCATGAGTTCAATTCCTTTGAAAATTCAGTCAAAGAGCATAAACCCTTCTTTTATTGACAGGTAAATAGCATTGCTGCCCAGAGGAAATAGCAGGTTACTGAGTTTCCCCAGGTAACTCCTGAGAAGCCTTTGTCACTGCGTGCGGATTGCATCTGTCTGGATGGCACAGCTGGGATAAAGTGACAGCTTTTTTAATGACTCCATTTTAAATAATGTTTGCAAGCCTCAAGAACTAACGATTTAGCTATCAATCAAGTATGTGCTCCTCACTTGTGTACTTTGCATTTCCCAGATGGCTGCAGCCAGCACACTTGTTAGTGCCTATGAGTGTGATACAATCTAAAGGGATAGAGCAAGCCGAGTCTGCATTCAAGAACAGGTGTTGTTCCGTTTTCTTGGAAACAGGGAAGTAGCTTGACTGAGCAAATCTTTATGACTGGCCTACTCTGTGCAAGACAGGATGCTGAACATAAACAGTCAGTGGCAGAAAGGCAGCCGTGCACTCGGCATAAATATTCAGTAGTCCAAGAACAGTCTCAGCCTTAAACAAGTATACGCGTAAACAACTCAGTAGGTTTTGTGTTTGTGGGAATGTATATATATATATATGGGGTATATAGATGCATATATATATATATATATAACAATAATAATTTTAAGAATAAGAGGTCAAGAGTGTGGGATGGAGTCGGAGTACAAGAGGAGTTAACGAGGTGGTATAAATTATATTATAGTGCTTATGTATGAAGTTCTCCTGATTAAGAAAGTCACAAAATGAGCCATATTTTGTGAAATTTTCCTCTTGCATTGATTTTTCTCCCTCTCATTCAGGACAGCCTACAGCTTTCTGTGGCTGCTTCATCCTTTCTGGGAAGGACTGTGATGTTCTCTTAATATGCCCCAGGAACCGTCTCTGGCCACTGTCTCCCAAATCATAAAGCAACGTGTCCAAATCGACACACAGAGAGCCCTGGAAGGCAAATTGAGAGGAGGAGAGGGCTGAAGGGGTTACTTGTGAGCTTGGCTGCACATGGCCAGTAAGGGTGGTGTCTACTACACCAGCCCAGTCTTTGTTCTGTGCCCTGTGCCCAGGAAGCTCAGCTTTGCAGCTTTTAACAGGGTCTGAAACCCACAGTTTAGTATAAATTTCTCATCCTACCCTATGGGGCAGTGTGGAGAGGCTGAATATCCAAGAGCCAACTGTGCTAGGTCTTTTATGACAGACTCTCTTTCTCAGTGGGGTTCTCTTCTCCAGATCTGGGGAGCCCCTAGATCTCCTAAGAAGCATCACATAGCCAGCAGGGAAGATTATAGCCTTGACCTTTTCCTGATAGAATCTGTTCAGCAAGCACCTGGGGATTCCTATAAATACCTCACCCTATGTTAAGGAGATCTTAGTCTTCAGCAAACGACCTTTCATCTTTGTGGGAATTCTTCCCCCACCCACAGGATAATTAAGTACCATGTTCTCCTTCTTGTGATAGGACCCCATGTTACTGCATGTGAATGAGGCACTATAGCACTGCATATAAATCAAGCATCCCTGCACCTCTAAACCCTATTGAATCCAACAGATTCACACTCAAACCCCTCCACGCTGCTCAAGGTTTATAAATAAAGGTTTGCTGGCTTGCCTTCTCACACCATCGCTCCGTTGTGATCATCTGAGAGTCCATTTATCCTAGGGCAGTATTGCACTGAATGCCTGGAGCTTGACTGCCAATCAAGGCCGTCATGGCAGTGATGGCAGAACTGCCTTGGCAGCCACTGAAGTCCTCTCTATTGTGGTAAGATCAAGGCTGACAACTGGTGAGGCACCTGTCGGACCAGACCTGCCTTTCAGGGTGTCTGCTCGCATCCTCTGCAGTGTTTAACACACCAGCTGAGCCAAGGACCAGGCATGCCTTTCAGGGCATCTGCCTGCATTCACTGCAGTGTTTAGCACAGCAGTTTAGCCAAGGGCTGTGACACTTTTGCTATCATCATGAGCTTGTAGAGCTCCAAGTCTGCACTGTCATCTGATACCAGCCATTTCATTCTAAAGGAGCTAAATGTAACACTCCATGGAAAACTCTTTCCACACCCTGGCCTAGCAACTGGTACTCACCCTAAAGTGCTCCAGCAATTCCGGAGAGAAACAGGACCTTTGGTCTTTCAGTCTGTCTGTTCTCGACTGGAAGCAAGCAGCACCTGGACCAAACCACCAACGGACATGGAAGCCAGGCTGACAGCTGGACACTGAACGACAGGGCAGACATAATCTTTCTAAGTCTCAGAAAGAAAGAGGGAGAGAAAGAGAGAGAGAGAGAGAGAGAGAGAGAGAGAGAGAGAGAGAGAAAGAGAGAAGGAAAGAAAGAAAGAAAAGAAAGAAAAAATTCTGTGGGTTCCAGAGAGGAATAGAAGTTCCCTCATGGGTCCCTGTAGGCTGGAGAGGATAGGATGGGCCTGCTAGAGACCTGGGAAGGAGATGTTCCAGCCACTGGCATTTGCAGAGGTGCTGCCAAGAATGCCAGTGAATCCCCAAAGGAGCTTGTGTACAACTTTAAATTGATTTTTGCACAGGGAGAGGTATAGATCTAGTTTTCTTTTTCTTTATGAAGAAATCAAAGTTTCCTGCACATTTACTCTGGGAACTATCTTTCCTCTAATGTGTATTTTGGGCGCTTTGACTGAGAATTTGATGCCTTTGTCTGTGTAGGCTTATTTCTGCTTTCTTTACACTTCATTACCTCTGCTGTTTGTTTGTTTGTTTGTTTTAGTTCTTTGGGACAGTGCCTTAGGCATCCCAGGCTGCCCTTGAATACCATATGCAGCAGAGGCTGGCTTTGAACTCCTGGCCCTCCTGTTCTTGCCTCATGAATGCTGGGATTACAGGTATGAAGCACCATGGACTTTGACATAAGCCCAGAATCCTTGAAGATGGTTCAGGAGAATGAGAGAGAATGTTCAAGAACTTTCTGGAAAGGACACCAGTATCCCAGGAGCTAAAAGCAAGATTGTCAACCAAGGAAACGGGGAGATGGCTCATCTGGTGAAGCACGTGTGTGAGGACATGAGTATGGCTCCCGAGGAAGCACACTAAGTCACACACGCTGGCCCACTGCCCTGTAATCTGTGTTTTTCTATGGTGTGGTGAAAGGCGGGCACAGGAAAATCCCCACCATCAAACATCTGAGGACCTGGCCTCAAACAAAGATAGTTAGGGACTAATACTGGGGTTGCCCTCTGACTTCCACACACACACATTCATACTTACCACCATTGGGGTGAATGCAAACCAAAACTACGTTGAAATCCCCCTCATCTCTGTCGGAAGCTGTGAGCCAGAGAACACAGAGGGCTAGTGAGGGTGCACGAGGAAAGCATTGCTTGTGTGCTGTCGGGAAGAGTGGAAACTAGTCCAGCTACGGCATCGACCGCAATGAAGATTCTTTCTTTAAAAAAAAAAACTAAAAATAAAACTACCATATGATCAAGCTTTGCCACGTTGGGTACATGTGTGAAGGGATCCATGCCAGCAAGCAACAAGAATACCTGCACACTCATGTTTCTTGCAGCACTGTTTATAATGGCAAAGTTATCCAATTACCCTGGGGACTGACGCACAGGTGTAAAAAATGTGGCATTTATGCATTGTCCAGGATAGCATCAAGGACATGATGTCACTTGCAAGAAAATGTGTGGACTGGATATTATGTCAAGTGGAATAACCCAAACTCTGAAAGACAAGACAAATATATTATATATTTTTCTCATGTAAGGAATCTCTCTCTCTCTCTCTCTCTCTCTCTCTCTCTCTCTCTCTCTCTCTCTCTCTCTGTGTGTGTGTGTGTGTGTGTGTGTGTGTGTGGGTGATAAAGTGGGAATGGTGACCTATAATCAGAAGATGTTTATAGTTTTCTTTCTTTGAGGATATATTTATTTATATATCTATTTATTCTTGGTTTTTAGACATCCACTCCACCACTGAGCTGTTTCCCCATCCCGTGGTCTTTTTGAGACAGTCTTTCTGTCTAGGCAGGGCTGGCCTCAGATTCATCTGTCCCCACCTCTGCCCCCACTAGGCTAATAGGCCTATGCTGCTACTGTGTCTGGTTCTTGCTGCCTTTTACAATTTTGTCCCCTAGGGAAATCTCTCTGCTGCTAATTGGAAACACAGGTTAACTGATGTCATTTCTGCTACGTTTTAATTACAAAAGCTTTTTTTTAAAAAACAGATACTGAAGTTTACAAACATGACCTGGATTCTAAAAATGAAATATTACATGATAAAAACAGCATATTTCATTTAAACAGAGTTTTTTTTTTTCATTCTTGTCTGATATGGAATTTTTCATAGAGGAAGGGAAGGAGGGAATGGAAGGCTCTCATTTGTCTGTCACGCTCTCTGATACTGCCACGCTCAGTGGAGTGACACATGTTCAAGTTGGTTGGTTGTTCCTTGGCTAGGTTTGTGTGTTCCAGAGGTCCCCACGCTGAATCGCCTATGGACGCAAGCCAAGTACTGACCTACTGACATCCATTTCTCTCGCAGTCTGTTGTCATTTTGACTTTCCTGTATAACTCCCCCTACCCCCTCTGCCCGCCCCCCACCCCTGCGAGGTTTTTAAACATTGCTTTACCACCATTGTTACTATAGTTCAAAGACCACGGAAAAGCATATCAATCTACTTCCCAATTAGGCACACTGTACTGTACATACATACTTTTAAACATAAAGTGTTGTAAGTAAGACTTGTTACTTGTTATGTGTACCTGCCTACGTGCTGTGCATGAGTTCATGCAGGACAAATGGGGCAGCACAAGCTAAATTAACTTAATGAGTGTGGGCTTTTATGAAGGGGCTATAGATGACTTCCTGAAAAAGACAGTGCTGAATTAAATATCAGAGCAGGGAAGGGGATTGACGTTTATTGGTTGGGTTGTTGAATATTCCCCAGTGTATTAAGAGCTTGGTCCTCAGTACAACACCACCCGAAGGAGCTATGAACTGTTAATGTGTAAGACCCAAGGGAGATCCTTGGGTCACTGAAGGAACACCCCCAAAGGGATTGTGAAACTGGTCTCTGTCTCTTCCATTCTTTTTTCACTGGCTTGTCAAATTGCTCTCACTAGGGTAAATTGGTTCATCAGAATCACAAAGTGATGAGGCCACTTCATTAGGAAGGTAGTGGCACATGTCTATAACCCTACTGCGTGGGAGGTAGAGAAAAAGGACCAGAGGTTCAAGGTCCCAAGCTAGTCAGTGATACAATAGATTTTGAAAAATAAACAAACAAATAAATAAATAAATAAACAAACAAACAAACAAACCACGTGCTATGGAATAGTTAACAGTGAGTGTACAAGAAGGGGCCAGAGTAGAGAGTAAGGGTGGATGCTGTACGCGGGAGAACTTTTTTTTTTAAGCCTAAGGGCAGATTGCAAATGGGAGAAGTGGCAGGCAGTGGAGGGATAAGGCTGCTGAGACATGACTGGTGTAAAAGTAGGGCATGAGTCAAACAGAGCAGGTGGTGGCTGCCTGAGTCAGTGATACAGTGATGAAGACAGTCAGGGAGACACCGGAGTGACACCACAGGAAGTGATGTCATCAAACATTCACTCCCAGTTTGAGGTTACAACCTGGACAGGTTATCAACCCTGTAGAATGGGCTAGTTAGCAGCTTGTTTGCGTGGTTGGTGGTGTGGGAGTCCATGAATTTGAGTCAAGGTAACTTCAAACCTTCAAGGAGTTTTGGAGTTTTAACTTTGATCTGTGTCTGTTGATACTCTACCTTGGATCTTCCCTTTTTGTCCAGTTATATAAAATAAATAATATGCCCAAAGCATCAACCAGCACCTTGGGCCTGAGATTTGACCTCCATTTATAAGATCCCCAAACCCACTAACTGCCCAGGGCGCTGGGCCACTTAGTTGGGTTGTGCTTGCCACTTTGACACAGACTTTGTGATGTGGGTTCTGCCACCCTGCCGCTCTTGTCTTGTTGAACCTCCTTCATGACTCACTCCCATCGTCCGCCGCCTCTCCTCCATCCACCATCTTACCATATCCCTGCCAGAACGTCTGTAGCCAACACCACAATAGGATGACCCACACTCCCTGTCTTTCACAGGTTCTTGACTTTCTTTCCTTTTGCATCAAGTGAAGTTGCAAATCTGAAAGCTCCACACCAGATGGCGCCAAAACATTAGATTCCAACACAGCATACCCGCTTTATGTGTTAAGGGGACTGGACATCTTTTATACTTGTGAAAATATTATGCACAACTCCAGATAAGTTAAGCATTCATTAAAATTCACACTTCAGCTTCCATATTGGGTTTACAGCAAGAGAGAGAGAGAGAGAGAGAGGGGATGAGAGAGAAAAGAGGAGGGAAGGGAGAGAGAGGAGAGAGAGGAAGAAGAGGGGACAGAGAGATGGAGTGAGACAGAAATGGAGAAGAGGAGAAATAAAGAAAGAAGAGGGTGAAAGGAAGGAAAAGAAAGAGAGGGAGAGAAATTTTGTGGAAGGGAAAATCTTCAAAAAACTGTTATTTCAAAATTGGAAACTTGGAGCTGGGTATGATTGTGGAGCGTCTTGTAATCCAGCAACCAAGAGCTGGTGGCAAGAGGATCAGAGGAGCATAGCCAGCCTCTGAGTTACACACATGGCCGAAGGTCAGCCTGGGCTACACAAGAGCCAGTCACAAACAAAAGCAACCAAACCAAACCAAACCAAAACGGCAACACCAACAAATCCATACGATAGCTGCATCACCAGGCTAACTGACTGTGGGTAAAAGAATGGTGGACACTGATCTGCGTTGTTGTGTTTCTTCTTTGGGAGACAAAGGGGCAGTGTTGGAGCAAGTGGAGCAGGAGATGAGATTAGGAAAAGAGGCCATGTTAAGAAACAAGGTAAAACTGTTAGTTTCATGTGTATAGTTTTGTTGTATTCTGTGAACATAGGTTTGTGATGTGGGCAATTGTAGCATGGGATACAGTTTATAAAGACCCCCATTTCCAGTAAAATTCATTTGCATGGAAGGTGTCATAGCTTTTCACTGTAGGGAATAGAACGTGTCTTGCTGCCCAGCTTATATGAACTCTGACTGCTTCCCTACCCACGGGGAGTCGTCTGAATGCCCACAGCTTCCAAAGTGCTTTGGGTTCACTTAGGCTAAAGGATGCTGTTTATCGTGAACCTATCTCATTTTATCCCCAAGGGGGTTTCATTGCTTTGTATTTGTGAAAACTGTCAATGTGTCTTTCTCCGAATGCAATTATCTGAACTCAGCAAACCCACACAGAGTGGACCCCTTCCTTGTCTTCAACGTCATTTTATTAAGAGCAAATTAGAGTGGAAAAATGATCGTCTGAAATGTGTTTTCAATGGATTGCTGTCAGCCTTGCTACCTGTCAAATAGAGAGGCCCAAAGCCTCATAGTGACACATGGATTAGCCCGTTCTTCCCTGCAGCGCGAAAACAAAAGACAATTGGTGATGCATGGGGCAGACACATCCGAAAACAGAGATATCAACAAAGGAATGTGACAGCATGAAAAGACAGAGTGAAGTCTGCTGTCCGCATTTGTGAAGACATTCTGTCTGAATCTGTAACTTCAATATACCAGGAGACAGAAGAAGAGAAAACACACATTAAGTGTAATTGTCCATTTTAACTTCGCTTTAGCAAATGCCGATTTCATGCTCCAAAAGCGGAGCAGGTGAGAACAATAGATACCATTGATATCATCACAAAAGTTATTAAGAAACTGCACGTGGAATTAGAATTATTTGATTTCTTAAAAAAATATCCATCATTGAGACTTGAGTGTTCAAATGTTTCATCTACTAATCAATCCAAAGATAAAGGCCAAAAGTCACAAAAGAACTGAACATGAAAGGCTCCTCGCTCTGGTCAACCTGAAGCGGGGCTGGTGAAAGCTGATTGCTCAGGGCTTGTTTGGAAAATAAGCACATATTAAAAGTTTGGGGAAAATCATCAAGATAGCCTTAGTTGTGGGGAAACAGCATGGTTTTGTTTGTTGTTTGTTTGTTTGTTTTCTAACATCCCATGTGAATAATGCTCTTCTAAGCACTATGCTTCAGTTAAACAGATATGAGGACTTCTCCAATGGGCACTTAAGCCTTGTTTCCTGTGGGATTCCATAACAAGTATAAGAATGCAGTGCAGAGGTCAGTGAAGGAA
Source organism: Acomys russatus (assembly GCF_903995435.1). Classification (NCBI taxonomy): domain Eukaryota; kingdom Metazoa; phylum Chordata; class Mammalia; order Rodentia; family Muridae; genus Acomys; species Acomys russatus. The sequence goes on along the minus strand of NC_067151.1, from coordinate 11,117,239 downwards.
CGGGACACTTGGGACTATAGGGGCTGTGGCTTAACAGCACACGCTAAGCCTGTGCCACTGTGAAGCCAGGCAGAGCTCAGTGGATGAACACAGAGAGACATTTTCCACACATCCTCAAGGAGTTTGCTTATTGGGTGTCCAACCCCCACCTCTGTGACAATTCCTTCTCTTGGAGACAGGCTGAATTCTGCAGAAGGAGCAGGTCTTGAAGGCCCACTGTAGCGCTCCTTACACGAGGCATACCCACAGAGCCTACTTGAAACACAGACATTTTTTTATAGAAGCAATATATCTCCTAGTTAATGAATTAGGTTTGTTCAGCATATTTGTGTGTTGAGGCACAGAAAAACAAGGCAAACGAATGCCAATGTCAGGGGTCCTTTGGCTATGCCAGAGTTCGCATCTGTGAAGCAAGGCATAGGACTCCGTGAGGATCAGAAGAAACTTAAGAGATTGGAAGTCAGTAGTTAGGAGCTGAGGAAAGGGCTCAGTAGGGTAGAACACTTGCTGTGTAAAATGTTGACCCGAGTTCAAATCCCAGCATCCACATAGCAACAACAGTGAAACAGGCCCAGGCCTGGCTGGCGGAACTCCTGGGCCTGGGAGACAGAGACCATCCCTCAGATGAGTAAGAGGGAGAGTGGAAAAAAAACCAGAACATTCAATATCCTCCACTGCATGCACACAGGTACATGTATTAGTACATAGTGTGCTCACATACCACACATACACATAGAACATGTACAAACATGTGTACAAACATGGAAATAGCAATTCAGGGCAACTAAGGAGTATTAATGAAAGTACTGAAATCACAGCTCTTCTACCAATGGAATTCTGCCTAAAGACTTTATTTGCCCCAGGAGCAGGCTAGGCATGAAAAAACAAAACAAACAAACAAAAAAAAAAACGATGTCACACACTTGTTTTCAGTTAATGTCTTTGTACTTTCTCTATTGATTATATCTCTTGTCGGCAAATGTCTCTGTTCCTCACAGGAATCCTCCTTGATTTCTCATTTTGAGAAGTGTAAACTCACACCCAGAAGCCTCAGTGTGCTCTCTTTTGCTGTAATCATCACTGGTTTTGTTATTAGATTTCCCTAGTCATTGTACCAATAAGTTAGATTGTATTGTTATAACCACATTAATACAGTGTGTTAGATGAGGTTGCTTCCAATAATATGAGACAGTCAATATTTGACTATTCAAACAAGGGTTATTTGCTGTCACTGAGCCCAATACTCTTACAATGGCTCTCGGTGTAATGGGTGTAAGGATGTTTTTCTTCTGAAAGTCCATCTGGGGATGTGATTTTTGCTCACATAGTCATCTCATGGACCCAGCATGCACCATCTCTGGCATTTCTGAGAGTAGTGGATAGAAAAGTGCAAAGGGGAGTTGCCTTTGTCTGGAATGTGAACCTTTTCCCTGATGGCCCAGGCATCTTCCGCTTACATCTCAGCAGCTGCATGGTGCCAGATAACCACCCTAGCTTGAAAATAAACTTTTAGTTGGACTCAGAATCAACATTCTGTTTGCATGGGAAAAGAGGCTAAATATTGACAATTGGCAGGCTCTACCCTACACTGACATTTTCCTGACTCCAGGTAGAGTCTAATATGATATTCATTTTTAAAAAAAATGATTTCAATAGGCAGGCAAGATGGCTCAGCAGGTCATGGCACTTTCTGCCAAGTTTGACATTCTGAATTTGATTCCTGGAACCCATGGCAGAAGGAAAGAACTGCACTTTCTCCCCTCATCTCTACATACACACATATTCCTTGGTATGCCTCCTGCCTGTCTTAAACAAACAAACAAATAAACAAATAAATAAACCTTTCTAAAAGGGTTCACCATTGGACTGCTAAGGAGATAAAATATCTTGGGGGGACGTATAGGCTGATGAAAGAATGGTTTGAATTTCAACTTGGAAATATGGAAGAGTTGTGGTATTATGTCTTCCTTTTTTTTTTTTTTTTTTTTTTTTTTACCCAAAGTCCATTAATTTTTTTTTAATTTTAAAAGTGAGGTTGGCTTATTGAAATAAATGAGAAAAAGAACAAAATAAACACTAAAGTGAAGGAATAAATCGCTTACTATTTGGGAACCAAAGATCCCCAGGTGAACTGAATCAATTGCTCCTGTCTGAGCCACGCTTGGTGGGGTAGGGTAGAGCATATATGGCACAGAAAATCCCAGGGGACACTGCAACCTCTGTGCTTTGGCCATGTGGCCTAGATTCTAGCCACACAGGTGTGATGGGGTGTGACACTAAGTCCACTGCTAAACCGAGCACCCCACAGAAATAGCAGCAGGAGCTGCAGCAGCAGCAGCAGCAGCCATATAGAGTAGAGTTGTCTGACTGACATTCAGTCATCACGGCTGTTCTTCCTGGTTGTAGAAAAGTCATCTAACCATGGGGATATGTTCTTGTTCAGTCAAGTTCCTGGACAAATTAAAAGGTGCTAGTGATGGAGCTCAGCAAAACGTTCAGGGAATGGTATATTCAAACGGGATGCATTATCAGCACTGACTACAGAGTCAGAATATTTTCCCTGGCCAATTTTCTACCTGTTAAGAAACTTCCTGCCTCCCAGTGACTCCAACAGAACAAAAGGAGGGAGTGGAAAGTGTTTGGGATCTTTTAAAATCAAAAGCACACGTGATAAGTCAGGATGGAATCCCTTTGATCTGTAGCTGCAGGTACCCAAATATTTACCTGTAAGAAACCGAGCCATGTTCTAAAATATTCCCTGTGATTGTTTTTTTTAACTCAAGTGGAAAAGGTGTGATTTCAAACTGTGTGCACCAGAGACAGCATTCTGACATGTTGGAGTGCTTGCCTTTTGACACTGGTCTACCTTTGGAATCAACCACAGTCGCTAAAACCATTATCCAAGCACAGATGCTCTCAGGAGAGACAAGTGACAGTGTCTGCCTTGGTGAAGAGAGTTAGCACCCATCTCTATGCCCAGCCCTGCCTTGGGGCAGTTCCAAAAGCAGCTAGCCGTGACTGCATCTCAGCTCGCACACAGGCCCCCAGTTCTAGTTGCTTTAAATCAGTGGCTCTCAATCCCTCTGGGGGGGGTCACATATCAGATATATCTGCATGTCAGATATTTACATTATAATCCATCATAACAGTAGCAAAATTTCAGTTCCGAAGCATCAGCAAATAAATAATTGTATGGCTGTGAGGAGGAGGGTCACTGCAACATGAGGAACTATACTAAGGGGTTGCAGAATTAGGAAGGTTGAGAACCACTCCTCTAAATGGCCTCTGGTAAGTAGTAAAGAAATAGTTTCAGTATAATTTCCCTAATTGTTAAAGCTTAGGTAGATTCTAACATATTCCTTTTATGCCTCCTATATAATTTTCTATTTGTGCGATATATTGAATTTCGATTGCAATTTTCCCTGATTTTACTTAAGGGACATTTAGCTCTTGATAACAGCCTTTTCTAAATTGATATATAAGAACTTTTGCTTTCCTTTGCCATCAATTCCAAGCCTTTAAAATGAGTCCGAGTAATGGCTGGTCCTTTGCTTTTTGTGTGTATTTCTACGGCTCCAACTTGTCCCCGTTTCTCTCTGTCCCATCCTTAGTCACCTGCTGTCTTACTCTCCTTCCTGCCGCTGACACCAAACACTGACTAAAACCAACTCAGGGCAGGAGAGGGTTTGTTTTACTTTCAGTCCCAAGCCACAGGCCATCCTTGAGGGGAGCCAGGGCAGGGACTTCAACAGAAATCTTGAAGCAGAAGAAAACTGTTGCCTCACTGACTGATTCAGGTTCATGGTCTGCTAGACTCCTTAGATAGCCCAGAATTCCCTAAGCAGGGAATGGTGCCACCCACGGTGAGCCGGATCCTCCTTCCTCAATGAACAACAATCAAGAGGACCCTTCACAAAGATGCTCAGACCAACCTGGCAAAGACAGTTACTCAGTTAAGGCTCACTTTACCTCCTGGTGATTCAAGGACAAGCTGTTGACAGTTGACTCTAACCAGGGCACTATGCTACATTCATCTCCTGGATGACTTCCACCTGCTCATCTTTCCTGATGAGCTCCTCATAGCATCTCCTCCATAAAGTCAGTCATTCTCATGATCCCCAATGTTAAGTGAACACCTTCTTTTTCTTTTCTATCTGGCAATATGGATACATATATTAATTATTCTTCCTGTATCATCTATAATGAGGTATATCTTTTGGTGGATTTTTGCTTAGGGATAATCTTGACAGATTTTGTTCTGTTTGCCTAAGAGAATCGCTAAGCAGCAGGTCTGAGGGCTTTCAGCTCCCAGGTCCCGTTCTTCTTTTGTGGGATGAGGCAAGTGTGTGTGTGTGTGTGTGTGTGTGTGTGTGTGTGTGTGTGTGTGTGTGTGTGTGTGCATGTGATGGATATGAGTCCTGAAAAGGCCAAGTCTCTAGGTTGGGACAGATGTCCATGGCTGGGTGGTCGCTTGACAGAATGCTGGCTGCTCATGAAGAGAGCCTCTCTGTGGATGCAGCTGCCGGTGGGAGGAACTGCTGGCGTTATCTCAGGTACAGGCTGGTGGTTCACGCATGAAAACTCACTCCCTCTCAGCTCCCGAATGCTTGAACAATGTCACAGTGGCCCTTTGCTAGGAATATTTTGTGTTCCTCGTGCCTTTCACAGGCTTGGCCCCGTCTTCCCTTTCTCATTAAGCCCTCTGCTCATCCTCTGCCTTTCATGTGTCATCCTTACTTTGGAGCAGGAGAAATCTCTATCTTTCAAGCAAATGTTTTATCCATTGCAGGAGTTCACCACGTCCTCCGGGCTTACATCTTCTGCGAAGGCAGGTCTTTTTTCCCTCTGCTATTTTTTTTCCCTTCTTTGCTTTCACCCAATTATGCTGCTTTCCTGGGTAACGCAACCAGAGTGGAGCAGGTGCTTTTCTGTGGGGTGACAGGAAAGGTGGGAAGTGTAAGAGGAAAGAATGATGGCGATTAAGTCACAGCACAGCCTGGAGGGCCGGACTGTAACTCGGAGGCCAGAAACACTTCGCTGTTCATCCACTCATCCACGTGCTACCTTCCCTACCTCCTGCCAAGCTGTCCTGCTTAGAAGCAGATCAGGAGGAATCATCCTTTTATACAAAAACGACAGCCTGTTGCCACCATTTTCAGAGAGAACTCAGTTCAGGCCTTGGGGTGGCGGATCAACAGGTCTGAGAGTCTCCTGATAATCATCGTCCTGCTCCAAAGTCCTGTTTCTCCAGAAAATCCAGGGTCAGCAGCAGCCGCATATGCCCCAATCTGGCTTCTCTCCATCTGCTTCCTCCTCCCCCGGGGAAAGCGAATGCTGAACTGATTTTCTCTCGGGGGATAAAGAATATCTGCTGTCACATCTCTCTTTACAGAGTCACGGGAGAAAGGGAAGAAACAGCCAAGCTCTTTCTCTCCCCTGGATCTTGGTTCATTTTGGAGACTTTTTTTTTTTTTTTTTTTTTTTTTTAAGCAGCAGCGGCTTTGCCACGGGCATGCCACCTCCAGCAGCACTTCCTTCCCCGCTCCTGTCCCATCATTGCCGTTTGTCATCTGGTTCTCAGAGCCAGCGAAATTAGACTATTTCTATCTCAGCATCTGTGATTCTGAGTGAGCTGGTGTTTAGGCCAATCGAAGTGTGAGGAAGATGCGCTCCAGTTTCTGTGCTATCAGTTGCCTGATGGGCGCAGAAGCAAGGTGCTCATACTCAGCTGCCTTCAGCAGACACAGAATTCTGGAAGGGAGGAACCCAGGCTTTGGGGGTGCTGGTGGCAGGAAAATGTTGGATAGATGGCACATATTCTTCGTTATTTTTTTCTCTCTAAAAATGAAACGAAGACTAAATCCAATCATATTTAATTTCCCCAGCCCTCAAAGTAGTATTATCAACTTCATATGACCTTAGGGTAATGACTCCTCTTTTTTTTTAATTAATTTATTTTTCTTTTATTTTTGAGATTATAATATAATCAAAGAATTTCCCCTCCTACTCTTTTATTAATCTGTGAAAAGGTCTTGATTTACTATAAGAGCTTAAATCTTTAAAGACTCAAATGTGGTATGATTACTCCTTAGTTTCTTTTCCGTGACTTTATTCTTTTATTCTTTTTCTTATTTCTTTTTAAAAAATATATTTTATTAATTTATTCATATTACATCTCAATTGTTATCCCATCCCTTGTATCCTCCCATTCCTCCCTCCCTCCCATTTTCCCCTTACTCCCCTCCCCTATGACTGTGACTGAGGGAGACCTCCTCCCCCTGTATATGCTCATAGGGTATCAAGTCTCTTTATTCTTTTCAAAAAGGAAAGTGTGATTCTAGTCGAGCTGCTCCGGGGTAGGGCCTGGACACCTTCATTCTTCAAGTCTTCCCAGATCAGTGTCTGTTCGCTCAGGTTGGAGATTCACTGGAAGAGACTCTGCAAGGGTGCCTCTCTCCGAAATACGCTGGCCAGTGTAAGTTTTACCCACAACTTGTGCATGTGATCTGTCGATTGACGTCATCGTCCATGTTGTGGAATTGTTCCTTTTCTTAATTTCATTATTTGTTTTCAGTGCAGCAACACATGGAAGTTGGGATGTAGGATCAAATGGCTTGCTCCTTGTGACTTAGTAATGCTGCACCTCAAATACTTGTGTGGCCCTGTATGTGTTTTAACAGCTTTTATGTTTCTTGTGTCTCCCAGCACAACTCGCTGTGGCCAATGTTGATGATGTGATGAGGTAGAGGGACTATTTCTAGAATGCTCTGTAGGAATGCTATCAACAAAGTAGTCCTTTTCTCTGTTCCCAGTCTGTTGCTTCTGCACTCAGTCCATCCAGCAAGTCAGACTCAAGGGAACAGAAAAGGAAGGTGCCTGCTGGGGATGACATGTCAACCTGCCCTTTCTTTGCACGTTAGCGAGAAGGAAGATGGACTGATAGGTGAGGGGTGCAACTGGTCAGACAAGTACATGTTAGAGTTTCCTTCCCCTGGGATAAAAACCCAAGAGGATTATGGACATCACATTGAGGGGAACTCTGAAGACGTGCTGCTTACTAGCTTCCTCTGAGACTACAGGGATAGAATAGAAGTGACGCCTGCAGTGGAGCAGCAGGAGGCAGGTGCTCTTCTAAACCTCGCCATGGAGACATTGGGATTTCTCTGAGTCTCCAGGGTGGAGAACCTAACAGGAGCTGCAGCTGGGCCGAGTCCCGAGGCTCATATCTGTCTTTTCTCTTCTTTACACTTCTAGAAGTGCGTCCAGACTTCTTGATCGCCTAACTGCTTTCTCCTGATCACACCTTACTTCATGTAGCTTCTGCGCGACACCAGCCTAGATGAATGACAGCTAGACGATTTAGTGAAGCAGGATGGGAAGATGCAACTGCCAGACATCGAGTCCAGTTCAAATCCCTACCGTTTGGTCCCTGGAACAAGGCACTTAGCTGAACATCCTCCAAGTGAACACTGTTTGGTTACCAGACACTTAACACGTAGGGTTGATGTAGGATGTTGTCTATGACTACACAACCATGTGTTCTCACCTCTGTATGTCACTGGTGCAGAACAAATGCAAAAAACAGTCCAGTTTATAGTGTTGGACATTTATGCAATGAAATAGTACTTAGCCATTTAAAAGAAACCATGAAATTTGCAGGTAAATGGATGGAGATCAAATAAAACATTTCTGAATAATGCAATCCTGCACCCAAAAGACAAATATGGTGTTTATTATCTCATATGCAGATGTTAAGCATTTCATAGGTAATACTATGATCCACATAGCCACAGAGGTTAGGGATGGAGTAAAGTACGGAGAGATAGAGGGTGAGACTGAAATGAAGAAGGGGAGAGAAGAAGGGCAAAGGGAGGGGCTATGGGGAGGGGCAGTGAACACTAACAGCCTTTGGAGGGGTCCATACAAAAGCCGACCTCAGAATAAGCTACTTAACACATATACACATATGAAAGAAATCTAAATGGAACCGCCAAGCAATGGGGAGCGACAAAGCCCCAACAAGACATCTCACACCAACAAGTGAAACCTCTAGTGCCAGACCGATTACATCTAATTGAGCTGTTGGCCAAAGAGGCCCCATGAAAAATCCAAAAACATTCCAGGCTACAGACAAGGCTGTTGGTTGCTCTCCACAAACCGATGACAAGTCCCTATTACTTTTATGTAATTGAACATGGAGAGCTCAGCTGGTACCTAATTGGACACTTTACTGCTACTGTGTTCATGGTACTGGAAGGTACTCTGCATAGTACCATAGGAGAAGGGCAACCTAGGTACAAACCTTTCAATCTACAATAATAATGTGTCTGCATGGCACACTGGTGCAACAGTGACACAAAAGTGGTAGAGGTAACCAACTACTATCTGATCAGTCCACTCCACGAGATGGAGCACATACCCAACACTACTCGAGTGTCCAAGAACCTGAGACCGGATAAACCATGAGCCTAGGGGATAACCAAATACTACTGTTCTATTAACAGTATGTGCTGATAAAATGGCATTCTGCTGTATTCATAGGTTAGTGTCTTGCTCAGCCAGTAGGAGAGAAGCTTCCTTCTGTAGGAGATGGCATCCCATACTACTGGACAATGTGAATAAAGTGAGAGACCATGGACCACTGGGTCCTTCATGGGATTTCTCCATCCAACTTCTCCCCTCAGGGCTCAGAAAACTATGTGGAAGAGGAAGCAGAAAGATTTCTAGATCCAGTAGGCCTGGAAAACACCAAAAGAAACAAGACCTTCTAAACAGAATAAGACATGATACACAAATCTGAGCTAACAGATAATGTGGAAGCACAAACAGGGCTTTCACAAGTCTGAGCTGTGTCACATGCCGACCCTGAGAGGGGACATAGACATAGACACAAGCTCCCATCCCTAAGCAGAGACTATCTCTGATGGATAACCACTCACAAAGGAAACATTGTCTTTCTCCAATGAAGTTTTACTGGGCATACAGACTGTACCTAGGGGAAAGCCCTGGGCCTAGTTGTAGATGACCAACACAAAACAACTCAGTGATATTTTTAGAGATTTGTGTTTGTTTGCTTCATAATGCTTTGTTTGGGCATTTCTTTAAACCTTAATTTTCTTTTGATTGCATATTTTTTTATATTCTCTCTCTCTCTCTCTCTCTCTCTCTCTCTCTCTCTCTCTCTCTCTCTCTCTCTCTCTCTCTCTCTCTCTCTCTCTCTCTCTCTCTCTCTCTGTGTGTGTGCATGTGCAACTATGTATATTTACTATGCCCCCTTTTCATAAAAATTTGTACATTTTGACTGCTTTTTCTTTTCTAAAAACAAAAAGAGAGAAAGAAAGTGTGGATTTGTGGAAATGGGGAGCATCTGGGAAGAGATGGGGGAGGGAAATTGTGATTAGAATATATTTTATAAAAAATAAATTAATTTTCAATTAAAAACAGGCAGGGCACATATCTCAGAGGTTAATACCTGGAACAGGCCTCAAAAACCATCAAATACAAATTATTTTTTAGGGTCAGCAAACAGAGGAATCTGGAGATAATTGGGCCCGATATAGGTACAACTGAAGGAAAGGTTTAAGCTCTTCATTCTGTGTTCTAATTATGTGCACATGCTTTTGTAATGTCCAAAAACTCCAGTATTTTCCAAAGTATATAGTCTCTGGGAGTGGGCCATGGAAGGGGGTGGGCCATGGAGAGTGGTGGACTATGTAAAGGAGTGGATCATGTAAGGGGATGGGCCATGTTAGGCTTTTGTCTAAGCAGCTCAGGAAGTTGGGCAGGGCTGCTACATTAACAAATGTAAGATAGGAGTAATTCGAGACTTTGATATGCCGATAGTCACATACATTTCCAAAAAGGTGATGGATATGATGATGATGGTGATGATGATGATGTGTGGACCTGCTGCTGCTGCAACTCAGAACTTCATGCAAACTAGCCTACTACTCAATAGAGTTACGTGATTTTTAAAATTTACTTTTAATGTCTTATTTTGAGACGCGGTCTTGTTAGGTTGCTCAGGTGTGCTTCAGCTTTGCCACCCTCCTACCTCAACCTTACAAGTAGCTGAAGTTAACAGGCATGTCCCATCCTTCTGCGTCAGAGGGTGACAGACCCTCTTCTGGTTCCCAGGCCTATTGCACTCCAAAGTGTACCGGAACACAAATCATTTTAGAGGCCGATATGCCATGGAAGTAGCAAGTGCCTCTCCATCTCTTCCTGATAAAGATTTTTGCTAAATTATGGTAGAAAGGATAGCAGGGAATCATGCCAATAAAGAGATGCAAAAATGACGAATGCATATTTATTCCAACACCTGCATGGAATTTCAAAGATAGTAACTATGTTAGAGACCACTTTAGGTTAGCCATCTATTTAACTGATATCAATGGCTATCAAAAATCTGTCAAGCAGACACCTGCATCATGACTTTTATTTTCTTTGGTTTTCAATAAGTATTCAAATGTAGTTTTCATTTCGATTAATAGACAGAAGGCACTCCTTCTTTTTTTCTTTACTGACACTTTTTAGTGTAGTAACAGGTGACTACAGGAGATGTCAGAGTTCTATCCCTTCAAAGAGTGAAGTTTCTTAGGTGCCAAAGGCATTTACAATCAGTAGGGTATGAACAGGCACTAACAGAACTTCTCTGCTTCCACTGACTGATAAATTCCTTTCTGGAGACACAGGCACAAGAAGAACCCACTGGCTCCTACAGGGTAACGTTTCACAGATTGTTTTTTTGTTTGTTTGTTTGTTTGTTTGTTTTTTGTTTTTTTGTTTTTTGGCTCAGGCTGGGGTTTGATTCAGAATTTAATTCAAATTTGAGTCAACACTGAATAAGGTGACCATATTTGATTTCTATTTTCCTCTGTGCAGCCTCTGGCTTGTTGGCGTTGTAAGTGGGTTCTCCTTTCTCATCTTTGAGCTTCTCCACAGTCATTTACATAATGGCAGCAGCACTTTGCACCGCCAACAGTGAATGAGGGTCCCCCTCATCCCCACATCCTTGCCAGGATTTGTTGTCAGTTATTTTCAATGCTAGGTGAGGTTGATGAATACTCTCCTCCTCTGGTGATGTGCATAGCACCACTCCTAAGTTATTCTTTAGGACAGCGCATGACACTTGAGGGCTAGAAAGGACCTCAGCATTCGTCCACTCTAGTCTGTTATTTTTTTTTTTGTAGGGCATATAATTTATTATCAAAATAACATGAAAGACAAGGCTGTATTAATCAGCATATGACAACAGAAATAAACCAAGACTATGCTGGGCCACGTTTATCATTCTACATACTCCTACTGATGAATTATACAAATAGTAAAATATCTTGGAATAAAAGGAACTATCAGAATGGGGATTGGATCATGTGTCACCAATAAAAGAAGAAAAGCCCATTTCATGCACTAACAAATTCAAGGCTAATAATATTCTGAGAAGTAGATGGTATTTCAAGAAGTTCTAAGTAATAGACTATTGTAAATGGTGATGTTAAAAAACATAAATAGAAGGTCCGTGAAAAACATATTGAATGTGGAGAATAAATAATTTTTCACAAAATGGACTTCAACTGTCCCGTTCTCTTCGTTCACCTATCCTGTAGAGAGCCTGCATTGCGATCAGCAAGCCTCAGTCCTTCATAGGTCAGCATCACTGTCATGTGACTTGTGTGAATAAGAGGCAAGTCATTTAATATCTCTAGGTGTCGTACTTCTCCTTCAGATAGATAGAAGGTGTTGAATGTTAGTATGTCATTTTTTCTGATTGAGAAGCTCTATTAAATCATTAATTCTAGAGAAAAAATTCTTTCTTTTGTAATCATTAACCTCACTCACAATGTCTTCCATGCACTGCCTTAGGCCTTCTAGATGGTTGACAATGACAATTTCATTAATGAAGAAACTATCAAGCTCTATTTAGCTATTTACTTACCTTTCTTAAATATCTTACTAATTACTTAATGCTTTCATTAAAAATTTTTAATTAAAAATGAGAGAATATTAAAAACATTTAACTTATGCCTTTTGAAACTTATTTATGAACACAAGTTATGTTTCTATAAATTACAGAAAAGCATCTACCTGCACAAAATAATTCATGTTACATCTCATTTTCTATCCCATCCTATACATCCTCCCATTCCTCCCTCCCTCCCACTTTCACCCCAATCCCCCTTCCCTATGATGTGACCAAGGGGGACCTCCTCCCCCTGAATATGGTGCTAAGGGTATCAAGTCCCTTCTTGGTAGTCCGCTATTCTTCCTCCGAGTGGCATTGGGCCTCCCCATCAAAGGGACCTGGCCAAATATGGGACACCAGAGATCCTGTGAAATTCAGTCCCCGGTCTCCACTTAACTGTGGAGAATGTTCTGTCCCTTGGTTAGATCTGGGTAGGGGTTTGATGATGGCTGCATGTTTTGTCCTTGGTTGGTGCCTTTGATCAAGCAGAACCCCTGGGCTCAGATCCACCCATCATAATGTTCCTCTTGTAGGTTTCTAGGACCCTCTGGATTCACCTACTTCCCTATCCCCTTTATTTTTTTCACCCAGGGTCTCAATAGGATATTCTCACCTCTACTCACTTTCCTGGTAGGTGCAGATTTTCATGGGACCTGCCCCTTGGGCTAGTGTCCAGCTATAAGTGAGTATATACCATTTGAGTCTCTCTGCTTCAAGGTTAGCTCACTCATTATGATCATTTCTAGTTCAATCCATTTGTCCACAAATTTCAGGAATTCCTTGTTTTTAATAGCTGAGTAGTATTCCATAGTGTATATGTACCACAGTTTCTTTATCCATTCTTCTACTGAGGGACACTTAGGATGTTTCCATGTTCTGGCTATTATGAATAAGGCTGCTATGAACATGGTTGAGCAAATTTTCTTGTTGTGTGCTGGAGCATCTTCTGGGTATATTCCAAGGAGTGGAATAGCTGGGTCTTGAGGAAGCCCTATTCCCATTTTTCTTAGGTAGCACCAGATAGATTTCCAAAGTGGCTGTACTAGTTTGCATTACCACCAGCAATGAAGGAGTGATCCTCTCTCTCCACATCCTCGCCAGCATGTGTTCTCATGTGAATGTTTGATTTTAGCCATTCTGATGGGTATAAGATGGAATCTCAGAGTTGTTTTGATTTGCATTTCTCTGATGACTAGAGATGTTGAGCATTTCTTTAAGTGTTTCTCAGCCATTTGATATTCCTCTGTTGAGAATTCTCTGTTTAATTCTGAACCCCATTTCTCAATTGGGTTATTTGGTTTGGTGGCGTTTAATTTCTTGAGTTCTTTATAAAGTTTGGATATTAGACCTTTGTCAGATGCAGGGTTGGTGAAGATTAATTCCCAGTCTGTAGGCTGTCGCTTTGTTCTTTTGACAGTGTCTCCTGCCTTACAGAAGCTTCTCAGACTCATGAGGTCCCATTTATTAATTGTTGTCCTTAAGGCCTGGGCTGTTGGTGTTCTGTTCAGGAAGTTGTCTCCTGTGCCAATGTGTTCCAGGCTCTTTCCCACTTTTTCTTCTAACTGATTTAGTGTCTCTGGTTTTATATTGAGGTCTTTAATCCATTTGGACTTGAGCTTTGTGCATGGTGACAAGTATGGGTCCAATTGCATTTTTCTACATGTAGAAATCCAGTTAGACCAGCACCATTTGTTGAAGATGCTATCCTTTTTCCACTGAATAGATTTGGCTTCTTTGTCAAAAATCAGGTGACTATATGTGTGTGGATTCATATCTGGGTCTTCAATTCGATTCCACTGATCAACCAGCCTATTGCTGTGCCAGTACCATGCTGTTTTAATTACTATTGCTCTATAGTACAGCTTGAGATCAGGTATGGAGATTCCTCCTGAAGATCTTTTATTTTATAATATTGTTTTAGCTATTCTGAGTTTTTTGTTTTTCCATATAAAATTGAGAATTGACTTTTCAATGTCTTTTAAAAAATGTGTAAGTATTTTGATAGGGATTGCATTGAATCTGTAAATTGCTTTTGGTAAAATGGCCATTTTTAATTGTTGATTCTCCTGATCCATGAACAAGGGAGATCCCTCCATCTTCTCAAGTCACCTTCAATTTCTTTCTTTAGGGACTTAAAGTTTTTTTTCAAACAAGTCTTTCACTTGCTTGGTTAGTGTTACTCCTAGGTATTTAAAATTGCTTGTAGCTAACGTGAAGGGTGTAGATTTCCTAATTTCTTCCTCTGTATGATTGTCATTTGTATATAGGAAGGCTACTGATTTTTTTTTGAGTTAATTTTGTAACCAGCCAGTTTGCTGAATGTGCTTATCAACTGAAGGAATTCTCTGGTAGAATTTTGGGGGTCACTTATATACATTATCATATCATCTGCAAATAGGGATAGTTCGACTTCTTCCTTTCCCATTTGGATCCCCTTGATCTCCTTGTGTTGTCTTATTGCTCTGGCTAGAACTTCAAGAACTATATTGAAGAGATATGGAGAAAGTGGGCAGCCTTGTCTGGTCCCTGACTTCAGAGGAATTTCCTTGAGTATCTCTCCATTTAATTTGATGTTGGCTATTGGCCCTGCGCTCTGTTTCAATATGGGCCCGGTATGGCCCCGCTTGCTGCACGCTGCTATCTCTGAGCTAGATGGACCCAAGCAGCTCAGTAACCAGCACTCTGTTCCAAAGTGTGCCTGGTTTGGCGCCACGGCTTGTGTACACTCTCTCTGAGCTAGGTGGACACAAGCAGCTCAATATCCCGTGCACTGTTCCAAAGCTAGGTGGATCCAAGCAGCTCAGAAACCCGTGCACTGTTCCAGAGTGGGGAGGGTATGGCGCCACCGGCTGGGCGCCGGTCTCTCTGAGTTAGGCAGTCACAAGCAGCTCAGTTTCCTGCGTTTTGTTCCAAAGTGTGCCTGCTTTGACGCCATGGGTTGTGCACACTCTCTCTGAGTAAGGCAGGCCCAAGCAGCTCAATATCCGGTGCACTGTTCCAAAGTGGGCAGGGTATGGCGCCGCAGGCTGGGCGCCCCTCTCTCTGAGCTAGGTGGGCCCAGTTGCCTGTGCTTCCACGCGGTGTGGGGGTCCTCAGCAAATTTGCATGGGGCAGGTGGCTGGGACAAAGGGCAGCTTCCCCTGTTTCCCTGTAACTTCCACAGGCCCGGGCTCTGGTACCAACCTGCACTCTGAACTCGGGCTTTATCTACCAGCTGCAGCCCGCAGGTGGGTTCCGTCCGAGCGTCCGGAGAGTGGGTTCAGGGCCTCCGTGAATTGCACCATGCGGGACCCAACTCACCTAAAGTTCCCTGGATTTAACAGTCTGGCTCCATTCAAGTCCCTGGTCTCCGTGCAGTTGATCAGATACAGTGCTTGCTGGGCGCCGCCATCTTGAGAATCCCCCTAGTCTGTTATTATGTAGAGGAAATGGTAGTGGTTGGTTCTCCTAAGCTCATACAGCAGATGGAATAGACAGATCATCAGATGTGGAATCCTAGTGTTCGCCTCAGACTCCATTCTGTTTGACATTACATACAACAAGACAAAGACATGCCTACTTGTGCAAGGAGGGCAGAAGAAAATGTACCGAAAGGGTTGCCAATAAGCCAACCTAGATGCTTTTGCATTTTTTCTCCGAGTTACCCTGGCCCTGTTTCCTCAATATTATGTACTGGTGCTATCATTCTTCATGCTGGGAAGTGTCTGAAGTAAGAATCAAGCAACTTGGCCAGCACAAAGATGTGTAAGTCATTAACATAGAACCTGAGATTACTGATCATTTAGTATAAAAGTATGGGCACACTACTTACTTAAATTAGCAGGCCACATAGCTATATTAACCACTTTTTGAAGCTCAATCAGTTTTTCTTTGTTTTCCTCTCTGTCAAGTGCCATCACAGTTATTAGTGTTGCAGTTAAAACTTGCTAGGTAACGTTATTTGGCTCATTGTCAAAGGAGACACATTTCCCTTCTGACCCCCACACACATATTTGTGCACATGTGCGCACACATGCACATTCACATAAACTACTCATAAAAATGTAGAAAAAAAATAAAACTAAGTGAACACAGGGGGCCAAATATGTTGTAAAAACATTGGATCCACATGAGTTAGGGCCTAAAGGTTCTTAACCTGTGAGTAGCAATTGCTTTGAGTGTTGAATAACCCTTTCCCAAGGGTCATCTTAGACCATCTGCATATCAGATATTTACAATTCATAAAAGTAGCAAAATTATAGCTATGAAGTAGCAATGAAAATAATTTTATGATTGGGGTCACCACAACAAGAAGAGCATTAAAGGGTTGCAGCACTAGGAAGGTTGACAACCACTGCTTTATGCTGTAATTCTAGTCTTAATGTTTTTGTGATTCTCTTTGCAAATTTTACTCACATAAAATCACTGTATCTCTTTGAGGGTACCAATAATTTAAGTAGAATGAAATCATCTGAAGAGGGGAAGTAGAACTCCATAAATCATGATGTATAGCATCCACATGATTACAAACCCATTTCTTACAGTCAGGTAATGAATACTAGTGGATTAAACTCTACCATAAATGACAAGAAATTTGTCTGAACAAATCCCATCACGGCATATACTCTAACATACAAGCATCCTTTCTATAACCTGACATGGTCAAAATAGCCCTCAAAGGTCGTACTGGTCACCTTATTTATTTTTCCTTTTCCTATCCATAGATATTAAATTTTTTTCTCACACAATTTCTCTTTACTCTCTGTCCTTAGAACAAAGTAAGAAAAGATTGTAGAGACTTGCCTCCCTCACGCTTACAGGATTTTTTTTTTTGACTGACACAGAACAATTTTATGTCACTACTTATTTTGTTTTATTTTTAATTTTTTTGTTCACTTTAGATCCTGATTGTAGCCACTTCCCTCATCGCCTCGTAGTCCCACCTTCCCTCCTTCCCCTAGTCCTCAGAAAGGGGAGCCCTCCTCCCCTAACATCTGACCTCACCCTATCAAGTATCATCTGGACTGCCTGTGTCCTCTTCCTTTGGGGGAAGTAATCAATGTGTGGGGGCCAGAGTCCATGTCAGAAGTAGTTCCTACTCCACGTATTATGGGACCCACAAGGAAACTGTGCTGCCTATATACTACATCTGAGCAGAGCGTCTAGGTCCTCATCATGCATGGTCCTTTGTTGGTGCATCAGTCTCTGCAGAACCCCCTCCTCCTCCTGATTAGTTGGCTCCATTGGTTTCCTTGTGGAGCTCCTGTCCTTTCCAGGCCCTTCTATTCCCCAATTCTTTAACAGAACTCCCTGAGCTCTATCCGAAAAAGTCTGGCTAGGTGTCTCAGCATCTGCTTGGATTCCCTTCTGTGTGGAGTCTTTCAGAGGACCTCTATGGTAGGCTTCCTTCCCTTTCCTTCTCTTCAACTACTTATGGTGTCTATTCTATTTGTTCTTCTGAATGAGAGTTAAGCATCCTCCCTAGGGTCCTCCTTGTTATTTAGCTCCTTTAGGTCTGTGTACTGTAGTGTGATTGTCCAGGGTTATATGGCTACTATGTGGTTATAGCTGAGTATATACCATGTGTGTCTTTCTGAGTCTGAGTTAACTTCCTCAGGATGATCATTTCTAGTTCCGTCCATTAGGCTGCAAATTTCAAGGTTTCCTTGTTTCTAAGAGTTGAGTAACATTCCATTGTGTAAATGACCACTGTTTCTTTATCCATTCTTAAATTGAGGGACTTCTAGCTTGTTTTCAGATTCTAACTATTATGAATCAAGCCACTATGAACATAGCTGAGCAAATGCCCTTGTTGTACAGTAGAGAATCTTTCAGGTATATTCCCAGGAGTTATATGGCTGGGTCTTGACGTAGAGCGATTTCCAGTTTCCTGAGAAAGCACCAGATTGATTTCCAAAGTGGTTGTACAAGTTTGGGCTCCCACCAGCAATGGAGGAGTGTTCCCATTCTACCACATCCATGCCAGCATGTGCTGTCACTTGAGTTTTGATCTTAGCCATTCGGGTAGGTTTAATTTGGAATCTCAGAGTCACTTTGATTTGCATTTCCCTGATAACAAGGGATGTTGAGCATTTCAAATGTTTCTCAACCATTTGATAGTCCTTTGTTGAGAGTTCTCTGTTGAGTTCTGTACCCCATTTTTAAAGGGAATATTTGGTTTGGTGATGTTTAGTTTCTTGAGTTCTTTGTATATTTTGGATATTAGCCTTCAGTCAGATGCAGGGTTGATGAAGATCTTTTCCCAGTATGTAGGTTGTATTTTTGTTCTGTTGACAGGGTCCTTTGACTTACAGAAGCTTTTAAGTTTCAAAAGGACCCATTTATTAATAGTTTATCTTAGAGCTGAGCTATTTGCATTCTAGCCAGGAGGTTGTCTCCTGTGCCAATGAGCTCAAGGCTCTTTCCCAATTTCTCTTCTAACAGATTTAGTGTGTCTGTTTTCATGTTGAGATCTTTAATCTACTTGGACTTCACTTTCTTTCAGGATGATAAATTTGGATCTATTTGCATTTTCTACAAATAGATATCCAGTTAGACCAGCACCACTTGTTGAAGATGCAATCTTTTTGCATTGTATGGTTTAGGATTCTTTGTAAAAAATCAAGTGTCTATAGGTGTGTGGGTTTCATTCTAGGTCCTCAGTTTGATTCTATTGATCCACATGTTTGTTTCTATGCCAGTACATGCAGTTGTAATTGTTGTTGCTCTGTAGTACAGCTTGAGATCAGGGATGGAGATACTTCCAGAAGATCTTTTATTATATAGGATTGTCTTAGCTATAAGGGGTTTATTTTTTTCCAAATAAAGTTAAGAATTGAACTTTCAAGGTCTGCAAGGAATTGTGTTGGCATTTTGATGGGAATTGTATTGAATCTGTAGATTGCTTTTCATAAGATGGCCATTTTTACTATGTTGATTCTCCCAATCCATGAGCATGGGAGGTTTATCCATCTTCTGAAATCTTCAAATTCTTTCTTCAGAGGCTTGAAGTTTTTTTCATACAAGTCTTTCACTTTCTTGGTTAGAGTTACACCAATATACTTTATATTATTTGTGGATATCATAAAGGGTGTTGTTTCCCTAAATTCTTTCTCAACCTGTTTGTCATTTGTATAAGGAGTGCTACTGAATTTTTGAGTTGACTTTGTATCCAGCCACTTTGCTGAAGGTGTTTATCAGCTGTAGGAGTTCCTTGACAGAATTTTGGAAGTGACTTATGTATACTATCATATCATCTGTGAATAGCGATATTTTGACTTCTTCCTTTCCAATTTGTATTCCCATGATCTCCTTTAGTTGCCTTATTGCTCTAGCTAGGACTTTAAGTATTATACTGAAGAGATATGGAGAGAGTGGACAGCCTTGTCTTGTCCCTGATTTCAGTGGAATTGATTTAAGTTTCTCTCTATTCAGTTTGATGTTGGCTACAGGCTTGCTGTTTATTACCTTAATTATGTTTAGGTATGTGCCATGTATCCCTGCTCTCTCTGAGACTTTTAACATGAATGGCTGGATTTTGTCTAATGCTTATTTGGCATATAAGGAGAGAATCATGTGGTTTTTTATTCCAGTTTGTTTATATGATGAATTACATTGATGGATTTCCACATATTAAACCACCCCTTCATGTCTGGAATGAAGCCTACTTGGTCATGGTGAATGATATTTTTGATGTGTTCTTAAATTCAGTTTGTGAGTATTTTATTAAGGTTTTTTTTGTCAATGTTCATAAGAAAAATTGGTCTGAAATTCTTGTTCTTTGTTGAATCTTTCTGTGATTTAGATATCAAGGCAACTGTGGCCTTATAGAATAAGTTTGTATTGTTCCTTTTGATTCTATTTTGTGGAATTGTTTGTAGAGAATTTGTATTGGTATAAGCTCTACTCCAAAGGTCTGGTAGAATTCTGCACTGAATCAATCCATCTGGTCCTGGGGTTTTTTGGTTGGGAGACTTTTGATGACTGCCTCTAATTTCTTAGGCATTATGAGACTATTTAACTTGTTTAACTGATCATGATTTAATTTTGCTAATTCGTATCTATAAAGGAAATTTTCCATTTCATTTAAGTTTTCAAGTTTTGTGGCATATAGGCTTTTGAAGTAAGACCTGATGATTCTTTGGATTTCCTAGGTGCCTGTTGTTAGTCTCCCTTTTCATTTCTGACTTTGTTGATTTGAATACTCTTTCTCTGTCTTTTAGTTAGTTTGGCTATGAGTTTGTCTATCTTGTTGATTTTTTCAAAGAATCAGCTCTTGATCTCATTTATTATTTGAATTGTTCTCTTTGTTTCTAATTTATTGATTTCTGCCCTGAGTTTGATGATTTTTAGCTGTCTACTCCTCTTGGGTATGTCTGCTTTTATTGTTCTATACCTTTCAGGTGTGCTGTTAAGTTGCTAGTATGGGACCTCTTCAATTTATTTATGAAGGTGCTTGTTGCTATGAACTTTCCTCTTAGCACTGCTTTCATTCTCTCCCATTAGTTTGGGTATGTTATGCCTTTAGTTTCATTGAATTCTAGGAAGTTTTTAATTTCTATTTTTATTTTGTCCCTTGCCCAGAGGTTGTTGAGTAAGGAATTGTTCAGTTTCTATAAGTTTGTAGGCTTTCTGTTGTTTCTTTTGTTGTTGAGTTCCAGCTTTAACTCATGATGGTCTGTTAAGATGCAAGGGATTATTTCAGTTTTCTTATACCTGTTGAGGTTTGTTTTGTGACCAAATATATGGTCAATTTTGGAGAAGGTTCTCTGAGGTGCCAAAAAGAAGGTGTAGTGTATTCTTTTGTGTTTGGGTGAAATGTTCTATAGATATCAGTTAGGTCCATTTGTTTCATGATGTTTATTAGTTTCATTGTTTTCCCACTTAGGTCTGTCTTGATGATCTCTCTATTGGGGAGAGAGGGATGTTGAAGTCTTCCACTATTAATGTATGGGGTTCGATGTGTGATTTAAGCTTTAGTGATGTTTCTTTTATGAATGTGGGTGCTCCCGAATTTGGGGCATAGATGTTCAGAATTGAGACATTATCTTGGTGTATTTTTTCTTTAATGAGGATGAAGTGTCCTTCCTCATCTCTTTTGACTAGTTTTGCTTGAAAGTGTGTTTGTTTCTTTTGTTTCATTGTTGTGGATGAGGGTTATTTACTTCCTGTGTTTTCTGGGGTATAGTTAGCCTCCTTGGGTTGGAGTTTTTATTCTAGTATCTTCTGTAGGGCTGGATTTGTGACTAGGTGCTGTTCAAACTTGGTTTTGTTATGGAATATCTTGTTTTCTCTATCTATGGTGATTTTAAGTTTTGCTGGTATATTAGTCTGGGTTGACATCTGTGGTCTCTTAGTGACTACCTGACATCTATCCAGGCCCTTTTGGCTTTCACCATCTTTCTTGAGAAGTCAGGTGTAGTTCTGATAGGTTTTCCTTTATATGTGTTTTGGCTTTTTTCTCTTAAAGGTTTTAATATATTTTCTTTGTTCTGTACATTTAGTGTTGTGATTATTATTTGGCAGGAGGATTTCATTTTCTCATCCAATCTAATTGGAGTTCTGTAGGCTTCTTGTATGTTCATGGGCATTTCCCCCTTTAGATTGGGAAAGTTTTCTTCTATGATTTTATTGAAACTGTTTTCTAGGCCATGGAGCTTCGAGTCTTCTCCTTCTTCTATTCTTATTATTTTTAGGTTTAGTATTTTTATAGTGTCCCAGGTTTCTTATATGCTTTGGGTCAGGAACTTTTTAGTTTTAACATTTTGTTTGACTGATAACTTCAACCGTATCTTCTACACTTGAGATTCTATCTTCTACCTCTTGTATTGTGTTGGTGTTGCTTGTGTCAGCAGTTCCTGTTCTCTTTCCTATGTTTTCCAATTCCAAGTTTGCCTCAGATTGTTTTCTTTGATGCTTCTGATTCCCGTTTTAGGTATTGAATAGTTTTATTTATTTCTTTCATTTCTTTCTCATGTTTGATTGAGTTTTCCTGTAATTCTTTATAGTATTTATTCAATTCCTTTATGTTTGAATGCATTTTCCTCTATTTCTTTGAGAGCTTTATTTTTCTCCTTTAAGACTTATATCATTTTCATCACCTCAGATTTAAAAATCTTTTTCTTTTGCTTTATGGGTGTTAATATCTCCAAGTCTTGCTATCATAATATCACTGGTGTCCAGTGGTGTCATATGGCTCTGAGTTTTGTTGTGTGTGTACTTGAGCTGGTCTCTAGCTATCTCATTGTTTCTGGTGTTAGCAGACCTAGAGGTTCCTCCAATGGGGTCATTGACTGTGTGTATTCTACTTGAGCCAGGCATGTTGGGACCAGGCAACAAGAGCTTAGAGCTCCCCAGGGGCCTCCTCAGGATGGTAGACAATGGGTATTAGAGCCTGCACTCAACTCAACAGTGCTGGGTTCCTGGTCTGTTTTCCAGTTGGGTCAGGCAGAGAAGGAGCAGGCTGAGAGAGCTGCAAGCCAAAATATGCTTGTGTACCCCTCAGGGCTCCTTGATGTAGTGGATAACATGGGTTGTGTCCAGAAACCAACTCACTTCTGCTGATTCACTTTCTGTGACTCAGATGGGTTAGGCCAGTAAGCAATGGGCAGAGAGAGAGAGAGAGAGAGAGAGAGAGAGAGAGAGAGAGAGAGAGAGAGAGAAAGAGAGAGAGAGAGAGAGAGAGAGAGAGAGAGAGAGAGAGAGGGATCCAAGCCCAAAACAGTCCTTCTCAGGATGGCAGCTAATGTGGGTTACGGCCCACTTCTGACTCAGCTCTGCCTCTTTGTTCTCTGCGTGCCAGATGGGCCAGGACAGTAAGCAACAGGCTGGTAGAGAGAGAGAGAGAGAGAGATCTGAGCCCAGAGCTGCTCGAGTGTCCCACAGCCCTCTTAGGGATAGCAGCTAATGTGGGTTGTGGCCTGATCAGACTTACCTTTGCTTGTTAGTTCTCTGGATCCCCAGATTGGCCAGGCTGGTAAGCAGCAGGCTGGTAGAGTGAGATCCAAGCCTAAAATGCTTGGGTGTCCCACAGATCTCTTCTAGATAGAAGAGATTGTGGGTTATGGCTCACACCTGACTCATCTCTCTAAACTTGATTTCACTGAGACTGTCCTGAACTTCCCAGGGGTCTGCTCTCCACTCACATATTCAGAAGACTACAGGGTGCTTGAAGCTTGTAACTCTGAATGGGTATATATCTGGAAGTAGCAACTTTAGAAAGCAAGGTGAATAATCACACACCGCGTGTCTATTTACTTTTCATACACTTTCATTTTTATTTTAGATTTCCACATAGTCCTGTGGTATGACTATATGATCTCAGGAGCCAGGTAAAGAAATACTGTTATCCATGCTACAGTTTTTTGTGGTAATTCAGTTTCTGGATCTGTAATTATCTATACTAGTTACCTTTCATGTTGCTATGACTAAGTTGCTGACAGATGCAGCTTAAGGGAGCAAGGGTTTATTTTGGCTCATGGTTTATAAAGATACAGTCCACAATGGTGTGGGAGACGTGGTAGAGCTCATGACATGCTAGTGTGCATCTGGGACACCTTACATCTTGCTGGACCCCCAAGAGAGAATTCAGGGTTAAAGGCACATCCTGACCTATAACTCTCAAGGCCTACTTCTTAGGGACTTACTTCATCTAGCTAAATTCCACCTCCTAAAGTTCTACATCTTCTAAAATATGTAAAATGGGTCACCAGCTAGGAACCAAGTGTTCAAACACATCACCCTATGGGGCAAGTTTTACAGATCATAATGCCGTTCATGGATTCCAGCAGGTCATTCAGCAGTGTTGTATATGTACTTTTCCCCTCTCTTCCTCCATCTGTCCCCCCGTCCTTCCCTCCCTCCCTTCCTCCCTCCCTCCCTCTCTTTTTCCCTCCCTGTCTCCTTCCTTTCTTCATTTTTAGCTTCCTCTGTGTCTCCATTCCTTCTCTCCCATACTCTTTACAGCTTTCATTGATCAACTTGCTAGTCTACCTGCTTTCTACTATCTGTCATTTGCCATCCTTTTTATTCAAACATGTATGCATTGTTTCCTATGGAGTAGATGCTTTTCTGGGTTCTGAGAATGCAGTAGCAAAAAGGTAATATCTTTCATATTTACCTTTGGCATCTTCATTTTAATATGAAATATTATTTAAAAATACATTACAAGGAATGTGAACAGGTAGAGAAATCCACACTGTAATAGGCGAAGAAGAAATGAGAACTAGGAAAGAAGAATTAAAATAGTTCCAAGGAATGAAATTAACACAAACATTGTGAACCATATTTGCTTTCCCCATGCTTTTTGCTCTAGAGTTTTCTTGAAATTTTCCAAGTTTCCTTAATCTTGTAAAGGTCCCAATTTTGGTTACCTTTAAAAAAGATCAGATGTCCCAGCATCTAACTATCTTCTCTTTGACTGATGCTTAGGTAAATGTCTCAAGTGTCTGAAGGCATCTGATTCCAGGAACCATAAGCAGAAGCCACAGAATGAAAGCCCATCTGAGCCCTACCCACTTGTCCATTCTCCTAGGTCTATGTTCATCATGGTGTCTTGTAACTCCATAACTTGTACCACTGATGCAGCTTTACTTCAGAAGTACAATCAGATGAAAAGTGCTTATTATTACAATACAAGTGATTAAAATGTCATCTTTATGTTCTTGAGTGTGGAGAAAATTCATATTTATTCACTTACTTGTCCTTCGTTGTAACCAAGTTCTGGTGTCTTGGCTCCGTGAAATTCTAACACAGTCTGTAAGAGTTTCTCATATATTAAGCAATTGCAATAAGGGTTGCTCAGCATGTTGCTTGTTAATAAAGGACATCTGCATTTGTTTTAATGCTTATTTAAAAGAAATTGGGATTTAGTGCTTGTCGGCACTAATGGAATCAATGGTGCTTTAATATGTGTTAATGGTACTTCAGTTCCCGTAACCGCAGCAAACAGCAAGTTATTAACCAAACATAAGACTGTTTCAAAATGAAAGAGAATGTGTGTAGGTGCTCAACAGGAAAAAAGATCTCATGATTGTGCTAGACTGGGGCCATTTAAGTCTAAGGGAAATGTAGACACTTTCTCCCTCACAATATTTTTCTATGTCCTATTAGTGCATATTAATTGTATAAAGTAACGTATTTCACTATGACATTTTAATAACTATACTGTTTCTCCCACACTTTGTTCATTTTTATCCCATCACCCTCCCTTGTCCCTTGTCTCCATTGCTACTAGTAATTTGTTTATTTTATAATTGCTCACTTCTTGCTTTAGTGTCTTTTATATATATATATATATATATATATAAGTTTAGATACTACATGTGAGAGAACCACGTTAGTATTGGTCTTTCTGAGTCCGGCTTATTTCACTTAACATGATCATTTCAATTTTCCTGAAAATAACATGTGTTCATTCTTCCAGGTGGCTTAGTAATACTCAGTTAAATATAAATAACACATTTTCCGTATCCTCTCATGAGTCAGTGGGACCTAGGCTGATTCCATGATATAACAATTATAAATTTTGTCACCATAAACATGGGTATGTATGGATTTAAGGATTCCATTTCCCCCTCATCCTTGGCAGTAAGATATTTTTTAATGGTAACCATTCTTACTGGAGTGAGTTGGAGTCTCAATGTCATTTTAATTTGCTTTCCATGATGGCTACGAGTGTTGAACATATTTTTATATGATAACTGGATATGTGTATTTATTATTTCAAAAAAGTTGAGTTAATTTGTCCATTTATTGTATTATTTCCTGTTTCAGTGTTTAATATTTTAAAAGTTCTTTATATATTGCAGATTTTAATACCCTGTAGGATGAACAGCTAGCAAAGGTTTTCTCCCATGTAGTAGGCTGTCACTCTGCTGAGAGAGTCCTTTTGTGTGGAGAACATTTTAAATTTGATGCAAT
This sequence comes from Acomys russatus, assembly GCF_903995435.1. Classification (NCBI taxonomy): domain Eukaryota; kingdom Metazoa; phylum Chordata; class Mammalia; order Rodentia; family Muridae; genus Acomys; species Acomys russatus. The sequence continues at coordinate 11,091,375 of NC_067151.1, read as the reverse complement.
ACCATTTCCTAGTACTTGTTACTTCCTGGGACAGTGTGATCGAGGCAGAAAGATGCTCTCTGTACCTATATCTTGAAGGCTTTTTCTCAGGTCTCTTTGTAGAGATTCCACTTGAGGGACAAGTAGAGTACTACCAGTGGGCATTGGTTACATCAACATGCATCTTGTCAGAACTGTTGGAAGGAAAGCATGTTAGACCTCAGGAGTGTTCAGTGAGATGCTGGCAACTGTGGAGGCAGGAAAGGGTTTTTCTCCCCATGCTTTATGTATGTCCAAAGGCACAGGGGATCCAAAGGAAGATAAGAGATGCCTCTAACAAGATCAGAAAAGGGCAATACAATGGTTAGGACTCAGCTCACGTGGTTCTAGAGCAAAACAACTGCTGCCCTAACCTGCTTCCTTTGCTTTGTAACCATCAAGCTTCCTCTTATTTTGTGCCCCTCTGGAGTGAGTGTTGATCTTATAAGATCCATTTTTGATGCATTAATTATATCTAGCAACAGAACTTATAATAGAAACCACATGTCATTAAGTCAAAGTCTAAAAATATTATTGTAAGGAAGATATATCATCCCTAATGGAAATAATTGTTTTTTTGACATATATTTTAAAGTTTGATGAATATTTCTCAATATAGCAAATCCTTACATTGTTTTTAAGGACTGATGAAATTATCTGTAGTTAAAAATTCATTAAAAGATTCTACATTTAAAAAGGTGTGTTTGATTTTTAGAATATTTTACATAGCATTTATTTAGCATTCATTTTATTGGTCTTTGGGATGACAAAATAGGTTTCAATTTTTAGCTGAAAGATAAAGACATTTGAATTGTTATCCAATTGATTTTTAAATTTATATTAGATTGCTTCTGAGACTTCTCTAAAAGTACATCATTTTCCAAATCTTATACAGACAGAATGGATAATTTTGGCATTTCTGGAAGCTGAAAGGACATCTATTGATTGTGTTTTTGCAATACTAGATTGGAAATCAGGAAACTTTAGGTTTCATCTCAGCTTAACACACTGTTGTCTACGGCTCTATTCAGGCCCTACTTGTTAAAAATCTCAAAAATGCATTTCTAAGGAAGTGCTCTATGCTTTTCAGAAGAAAGGTTTTATATCAATATAAAGCATTAATATGACCACTTGGTGTGCCATTGTCTGAAATGTGGGTGTCAATACATTATTCTCTGCTGCCAGTGACTAGTCACATAAAGCACTCTAGGACTTCACAGTCTCACAGGGCTTTTGTTAACACTCACTCCAGAAGGGGATGCTAAACAGTGAGATCAATAAACTATTAGAAGTCACTCTGCATGTGGGCAACGTTTCTTCCTTTGTCATCCCTCCCCCTCTTCTGAGGGAACATTGCTCAGCCTTGAATTTCATCAAGCTACACTTACCATCACATCACAGAGACAGACACGCTGTGCAAGGTATCTCTCTTTTAAAGAATGCTGACAGACCAGTTGCCTTGAATGTCTCACAAGTTGGGATGACATGCAACAATCATTACACTGTGAATTTCCACCTGTTTGCTGGGCACTAGTCAAATGCCAAGGAGTTAAGTCAATAATACTGTGACTTCAGCCTCGGAAGAATGGGGCGCCTAGAAGGCAAAATCAAAACATATTTTTGCCATAGTAGTGGAACTATTTTCAACTCTTTTAAAATGTATCTCAGGGACAATTCCTAGCACTTTAATGTAGGGCCATTTACTCCACTGTTCTCTTCAGGGTGAGTAGCGATCATCCTATGAAATGAGGATTCAGACCACATGTCAAACATTCAAGGAGACACGGTAGGAGGTGATAATGCCTGGAAGATAAATTGGACAGATACCATAGGTATTAGGTTGTGTAAACACTGCTTTCAATTTGTGCACCAGCCTCAGACACATTTCCAGAACAAGATAATGAATTAAATGTAATTCTTGGCTGTCCCCCGAAGCCCTAATAAGGACCAAATAGCTGGATTCACAATGATTTGAAACTTACCCTGGAACCGTTCCATGGGTGCCTCGATCTCATTCTATAATTGCGCCAAGACAAGCTTTAGTGCTGCATAACTCCTACTTTCTCTATAGTATTGGCAGGAGAGGCTCCCGAATTACAGAAAGACCTTAATACGTCTTCCTGCTTTCAAAGGATTTGCCACATTCCAACACTTGTCCTTGATTTATTTCTTAGGAAGGAGCGTGCTTATATCTTAGCCAAAGGAATAACACACACACACACACACACACACACACACACACACACACACACAGAGAGAGAGAGAGAGAGAGAGAGAGAGAGAGAGAGAGAGACAGACAGACAGAGACAGAGACAGAGACAGAGAGACAGAGAGACAGAGAGACAGAGACAGAGACAGAGACAGAAAGAGAAAGATAGTCTATTAACCAAGGTGTTAACCACACAGCACATGAAACAGATAGATTGGTTATGTAGTATTTTAAGTTGGTGGTTACAAAATTTAACTTTAATTAAAACCTTTTACTTAATCAAAAGGACCTGAGCGGTCACTCTCAGGTGCTTTGAAATATATAAATGAGTATAAAAGATAATGTTTATATTACACAGCTTGGCCTAGAACTTCCTGTCTCCTTTTCCATTTCAAAAGTTAAGATTTCAGGCACACATTTCCTTATTCAGCTCGTACTTCTTATCTGAAAGAGCTCAAAATAAATTTACGTGGGAAAAGTAGACAATAAAATTTAAACACTTGGGCTTTACCTTGAAACTATAAAGTTGGTTTGGCGGTCTGAAGTTCGTGGTGAGTGGGTAGGATTTTACTTTTCGTTCATTGTCAGTTCTTGGTAGGAGGTTGCAGGAAAGGTTCAGTGTAGAGGAGAAATATGGTGGTGGAGTAAAGAACTTATCTCCCTTTAGAATATGAGATCTAACACTTAGTAATTCAACATAAATATATATACATATTTATTGATATAACATATATATGACATAATATATATTATATGTTATGTATTATGTATTGTGTTATATATAACATATATGTTATATATAACATATATATGTTTAATGAAACTAGTTTACTATGTGCACATACCATACATATTATAGAACTATTTTTTTATGTTATGTTATCTCTCTGCCAAAAGGAAACAAAATAAGATACAACAATAAAATCCCATCACAGAAGCTGCTATGTGTCAGTGTGCCACACAGTATGCACTTTTGTCCACAGAAATTTACTTGCAAATGGCTGTTGCAAATGCGTCATTGGTCTGGTTTGGGGCCTCTGGTTTCTGAATCCTGACTGGGACTTCTCTAGGGTATCCTGTTGTTGGTCTGTGTCATGGAGATGCTGCAGATTTTGGATCTGCAGGATTAGCCCTTTCACGGAGTCCAGCAGATCACAGATGGGCTAGATGATGGGATGGGCCAGCCCAAAGCCCTGGAGGTAGCTGGGTTGTTCACCAGCTTTCTTGTCCCTGCACCACAAGGGTGAGCTCCCCAGCACTGCCCGGAGTAGCTCACCCAATGGCACAGTTAGCAAAGGAACAGAGTCAGCTCTCCTGCTCTCATATCCTCACGGCCAGCTCTCCTACCTGTCTAAGGAAAACAGGGAAGGGGGCAGAGGGCATCTCTCCCTTGCCAAGCATCCCAGGGCAGACTAAGGTCAGGGCCAGCTGTCTGTCCTCACACCCTTGGGGTGACTCACATGTTTCCCTCCCCTGAGAGAAACTGAACCAGCTCAGCACAGTGTCTCAGGCTGCAGTCCAGACCAGGAACATGCTTCCCATGGCAGCCCAGACCACGAACAATACCTTGGCCACTGGTGGTAACTTGGGCCACAGATATCGATGCAGACCCCATCTGCAACAGGACAATAGATCTAGACATGGCCCTTGGCAAGTAGCCCAAGCCAGGACCCATCACGGCCTCCTCATATCTGCCTGTTCCTCAACACCGTTGAGTCTCCATTTCCACCTTTCTCCACTGTACATGAACCCCTTCACCTTTCTTCCAACTTTTCACTATCTACTCTGTTTTTCCCATCTCTCCATCACACATTAATCTATCATGGTAGAGGCTGGGGCTGGGGCTTGAGGATCTTTTTTCCAGCTGCCCTGGCTGGTGATATTGGGCCGGGTACTAGATGGGTATTAACCTGTATTTTGATTCATGCTTTGCAGAGTATTTTAAGAACCAGGTCAGCATCATGTTGGGAAGGACTTATTAAACCCTTTTACTGCTAGGCAACATACTTGAGTCTCCTGTAAAGGTGTTCTAGATAAAACAGCTGCCTTTAGAACTTCCTCCTCAATGGCTAATAGAGCCTTGGCCCCATGAAAACATCTAGATACTATTGTGCCATCCAGTTATTATTGTGCCTGCTTGGCTATTTGGCTAGCTCTGGTTACTACCACCTCCTACTTCCTCCAGGATATCTTTTTAAACATATATTTTATTAATTTATTCATATTACATCTCAATTGTTATCCCATCCCTTGTATTCTCCCATTCCTCCCTCCCTCCCATTTTTCCCCTTACTCCCCTCCCCTATGACTGTTCCTGAGGGGGACCTCCTTCCCCTATATATGCTCATAGGTTATCAAGTCTCCTCTTGGTAACCTGCTATCCTTCCTCTGAGTGCCACCAGGGGACATGGTCAAATATGGGGCACTAGAGTTCGTGTGAAAGTCAGACCCCACTCTCCACTCAATTGTGGAGAATGTCCCCTACAGGACATTTTACCTCTTCCTGTGTCACAAGTAAGTGCTTACCTATTTCTACCAGACCCCAGCCTTCACCTGATTCTCACAGTTTGTTCGCCTATTTTCCTAGATTGTTGAAGCCAATGGCTCAGACTCTGGGTGAGTACTTCTGTATTTAATTTATACGAAGAGTTTTTTTTTTCCACAGATGCTACAGCCTTATTTGTCTTAGAATACTCAGGATATAGACTCACAGGCTTAATGTTTAATAGCACAGTCTATGGTCTTTGCTACAGAGCCACATTGATGACCACTGACACTGTAGTGTGAGTCTGTAAGGCATTATATGGTGTTATCACCAACCACAGAACAAAGGGTTAAGGACTCCTTGGAAAGAGGAAAAGTACATTTCAACTAGCTTGATTTGCCAAAGGTCCAGTTTTTGTGGCTTCTGAGGAATTACAGTAAATCAAACCAAATACTCAAGGCTTTTGTGGATTTAAGGAAAAGGAGTAGTCTTAAGAAAAAGAAATTCTTGCTTCTGGCTAAAAAGGCTTAAAACAAGCAATGGCATCTAAACAATACAAACTCGCAACTTCAGCTAGCAATAAGATAAGGGATTCTTTTTAAAAGCCCCCCTTTGCCTTCTAAGTTCTTTCCTGTACTTAATGTCTGTAGTGGAGGTATTTTTTAAAAATGAGTTAATTAAAATTCCCTGCAAAAGAACATGAATATCTTTGCACCTACAAAAGGTACTGTTCTTTATGTGGTTTAGAACGAATTTGACAGAGATGGAGTCAATCAAGCAGTGGAGAGGAAAACCTGGGGACAAGCATCTGATTTTCCATCTGGTCTTGGACCTGGGGCCATAGAAATAGAGAGTGGTGACCAACAACAGTCACCAAAAAAGAAAACCCAGGACACCAAAGCTAATAAACTACAGGAGTCCTGGTGATAAGAAAAGAAAGTAAGGCTGCCTGGTAAGGTGGCTCCCAAGGCTTTAGGCAAGACATTTCTCAGAACAGCCAGCCAGGTCAGCCCCGATTTGTAAGCAGAGAAAACCAGGTGCATATTTGGGGTGCTCAGGTTGCTGAACAAAATCACCATGAAGGGATTGGTTATGGGAAGATAAAAAGGAACACGCATACAAAAGCCACCTAAGTAAGTCCATTTGTCTAAAAGACATTCTGTGCTTCCCAGGATCTGTTCATCACACAGGAGAGAGTCCTTCCAAAGAGAAAAAACAAAAACAAAAACAAACAAACAAACAAACAAAAAAAACGTGCTAAGGTGTAGTCCTCTCCACAGTGAAGAGTCTTATACACTTTATGATGCCTCTTAGATTACCTAAGAAAGCCATGTGCAGAGGCTGTGTAAGGAGTCCCCAGCGAGGGCTAGCGTGAAGACAAATGGTTAATGTCTCCTTGCCCAGCTGCTCAGTTAATTACTATCATAGAAAACATCTTGAGGGAAAACACTGCATACAGTTATTAGCAATTAACCCTCAACTCTAAAAAAAAAAAAAAAAAAAAAAAAAAAAAAAAAAAAAAAAACCCACAGTTATTACTAATAATAGAACCATGCCCAACTAGCCTAATTACCGTTTCTATACATCTTTATTGTACTTCCTCACCCTACCCCCTCAAACTGACATACTCTATGTTACCATACCTTAGGAAACCAAGATGAAGAAGTTCATATTGTGAAATGTAAAATGCGGCAGAGGAGCTAGACATGGGGTGCGAGGGTGACGTATGTGGTAATGAGGTAATTTCCCAGCATGCAATAGACTCAGATCTGCGAGTCAGGAAAGCTTGTCTCCAAGTGTTTACTACAATCACATCCACATGGTGTGAGTGGTAGATGGGTGAAATGGGTGGGGGAAAAATAGAGCAGAGAGCAGAAAGAAAACCTGTGACTCGCGTTACCGTCTCGCCAGCAAGAACGACGCTGCACACACAGGATCCTTCTGCAGCAAAGCTTTAATGCGTCTTAAGAGGGAGAGCATAAGCTTACGACAAGTAAAATGGAGACCCCCAAACAGCAGAAACCCATCCCTTATATAGGAAACTGTTCTCCGCTTAGGATGTGTCAGTCCCTGATTGGCTGTTACTCATCAGGCGATATGACGCCATGGGAGAGGCAGAGCACAACAAGTGGAAAGTTCCTTCGCACATGCGCAGATTACTTGTTTACCAGTTTGGGACACAGGATGTCAGCGCCATCTTGTAACGGCGAATGTGAGTGCGGCCTTTCACAAAAACCAAAACATCAAATACAAATATGGCACGGCTTGGATGGGGTTTGTTTGTTTGTTTGTTTTCTTCATATTGGACCATTTGAAGTCATGCCACAATCCTGAATTTTTCCCTTTCCGTTGAATGTGTCTCTTTTAACTCCCCCTTTCACCTCCTCCTTTGCTGACTTTACTAGTTGCTTAATGGTATTATTCTCTTTAGAACAGATTATATTTATTTCTGACCCAACACATTAGAACTTGTTATTATTTCTGCCTGCAAAACTTTACCCTAGATTTGGCCTGACTGCTTTCTTCTCAGAACTTTGGTATTAGCACAGAGAAGGCTTAAGCTTGCCTCCCATTCCTTCTATCTTATAATATTTTTTTTTTTGTACTTGTATGCCAGACTGTCCTATTCAGTTCTTCTATTTGTCAAAACTAAGTTACTGATTTTTTTTCTGCTTTTGATCTGATACACTCTCAACTTATTTTTTGTTTTTTCTTTTTAAAAAAAACTGTATATGTGCATGTGTGTGATATATACATATGTAACCCCCCCTCTGTGTGTGTGTATATGTGTGTGTGTGTGTGTGTGTGTGTGTGTGTGTGTAAAACTTCAGGTATCTTCCTCAATCATATCATACATTATTTTTTGAGTAAGAGTCTCTCACTAAATCCAGAGATCACCTGGTAGGCTAAACTAGCTGGCCCCACATATCTTTCTGTCTCTCTCTCTCCACAACATTTCAATTCCAAGGGTATATTAACATCAGGTGCTTTACACAGCAACAAGTGGCCAAACTCAAGCCTTCATATCTCCACAACTCCTAACTACATGTCTGTCTTTTACATGGGTGCTTAGGTTCACACCTCGGGTCTTTAAGCTTGCATGGTGTAAGCATGTTACTGAATGAGGCAACTTCCAGCCCCCAAACCTTGTTCTTCCTAATGTTCTCACTATGGCTATATAAACAACCTGTATAAATATTTACATCATGTAAGTGTTCAATATTGTTTACAGCCAAGCCAAAGAATATTCTCCTTTGCATAACAATATTGTTTTCTTCTACAGTTAATTTTATCGTGCCTCTTCCTCCTGTTTAAATAAATCAGCCCTAGACACCCATGCTCGAACACATAGAAATAATTTCACTAACTCCATGCACACCAATATCATTTTCTGGGTGGTTTTTTGTTTTTGTTTTTGTTTGTTTGTTTGTTTGTTTTTGTTTTGTTTTGTTTTGCCTTGCAGCCCTGCTTACATCCAGGAGATAGAAGGGCTTTAGTTTGGGCTCACAGGTTCAGCAACTGTAAAAGCGTCCCCTCGGACTTGCCTATGACACTCACTTCTTGGAGACTCTTCTTTGCTCATAGATGAAGGTGCTTGCCTGTATTTTCCTTTCTCGGACCATTTCTTCACTTTGCTGAGGAATTCCTCCCACAGCTTCCTAAGAAAAAGCATACTCTATCTTTTTTTGAGGTTTTATGATTGAAATGTTTTTCTTTACACTTCTTTGATCATCGCTCAGCTGAGTATGTACTATTAAGCCAAAATCGTATTTCCTTCTATTTGCTGAGGTTACAGACAGCTAACTTAATGCTGTTTTGCTGTTTCTTTGGGAAAAATCTACACTAGCCTGAAAAGTATACTTTGCACACATACCATCAATCTTTTAGAACTTTCTCTCCTACCATGCTCTCATTATGTGTAGGATGCTCCCAGGTCTGAGGGAGTGTTCAGTCTACAGCTATGTGCATTTTAGGTATTTTTTAAAATTTTGTTTTATTGAATGTCTATGATTTACACGTCATGCACCAAAATCCCTTCCTCCCCCTAGTAAAATAAAACAAACAAAAATCTTGTCACAGAAGCTGTAGTGCATCACACGGTATAGCCTTTTGTCCACGTATGTTTACTTTCAAATGTTCATTGCTATGAGTCATGGGTCTGGTTTGAGGCCTACACTATCATTACTGTATCCTCACTGGGACTGCTGTCAGATATCCCATGGTTGTTGTGTGTCAAGAAGATTATTAGTCTTTGAATCTTCAGGTCCAGCCCCTTCATGTATTCCAGCAGGTCCTACATGGGGTAGATGTTGGGGTGAGGTCCACTCAGAGGCCAGGATCAGGGCCCACTCCCTTGTCCTCAGAGCAGGGCCTACTCTCTCAATCCTGTGTCATCATGGCAGGGCCTGCTCTCCTACTCTTTGTCATCAGGGCAGGCCTGGCTCACCCGCTCCCATGTCATCAGGGCAGGGCCAGCTCACCTGCTCCTATGTCCTCAGGGCAGGGCCTGCTCTCCTTCCCCAGTGTCATCTTGGCAGGCCCAGTTCATCTGTTCCTGTGTCCTCTGGGCAAGGCCCACTCTTCTTCTGTGTCATCAGGGTAGGGATGGCTCTCCAACTCCCATGTTATTTGGGCAGGACTTGCTCTCCTGCTCCAGTGTGGTTAGGGCAGGTTCAGCTTTTATCATGGCAGGGCCGGCTCTCCTACTCCTATCTTCTCAGGATAGTGCCTGTTCTCCCATCTCTGTGTCCCCAGGGCAGGGCTGGTTGTCCAGCTCCTGTGTCCTCAAGGCAGGGCCAGCTCTCAGGCTCCCATGTCCCCAGGGCTGGATAATCTGCTCTTACATCCACAGGGCCAGCTCTTCTGTTCTTGTGTCCTCAAGATCAGCTCTCCTGATTCCATGTCCTCAGGGTCAGCTCTCCTGCTCCTGTTCAATTCACCAAATTTTTGCTGGCCATCAAGGACTGGATGGCCTCCTACTCCTGTGGGTACTAGATCTTGTGGGACATCAAGCAGGTGGCAAGTGGAGGTCCTTCAAAGCATTCATTGAGTAGCTCACATAAACCATTGATGTTGGCCTGGCTAAGCCTCTTGTCTCAGGAAAATTGTGGCTCTGTTGATTCATGCCTCCTGAGTATCTGGTTCTATCATGTGCTTCATCCACCATGGGCCCCCACCTCAGTGCTACCCCTACTATCCACCTCTGTATGATCCAGCTCTCGGCACTGAACATGACCCCCCCAGCCCATGAGAGGAGGTCCATGAAGCCTGTGGTGTGAGCAATGCAGTCCTTGCTCAGGCTCAACTCGAAAAGTGCCCCCTCTTCGAATGCCATTTCCTTGTCCCACAGTGCCCTGGGCTGCAACCCAAAAAACAGCAGTGGTGGCAGGGATCTGTGGGAGCTTACCAGATCCATGGTCCTGAGGTGGGAGGGCATGGATGATCCACATGACAGGATTACCTTCTTTCTGTGAAACACCAACACTGTGTTTTGGAGCTCTCAGTATGGTCCTTTGGTGGGTGTGCAGTCACTGCTGTTCTGTGGATCAGACACAGTGTGCAATTGATACCATCTTGGATGATCTCGGCTTGGATATTTCTAATACATTGCACTAAGTGTTCCTCCCAATCAGGCCACTCTTGTGGGTGAACATTTCTGTGTAGCTCTGTAACACAGTCATTCTTCTCATAATGCATTGAGGACTTCATCTTTCAAACCCTGGACCAGTGTCTGCTGCGTGGACCTGTGCCCACCATGCAGCACATTTTAAGTCTTATGTTCTATCTTTTTAGCTGGGATGTAGCTAAATTGGTACAATGCTTGCCTTTGTATAGACAAAGCTGAACCTTCAGCACCCTGGTGGCACATTCCAGTAGCACTTGAGAACTTAGCAAGTGGAGGCAGGACAACCAAACATTTGGGGACATCACTAACTATATCTGGTGGAGGCCAGCCTGGGCTATGAGGGTGGGAGGGAGGGAGGGAGGGAGAGAGAGAGAGAGAGAGAGAGAGAGAGAGAGAGAGAGAGAGAGAGAGAGAGAGCGCTTTTTGGTTTCTCATGGGTTAATGTTCTCATTTTTCTCTTTTTCTTTCCTAAGCTCTCTTTCTCCCTTCTCTTTCTCTGTTTTTGCCTCTTCTTGTGTTCTTAGAAAATTCCTTGATTTGTCTATTACAATTCTATTGAAAATTTTCACTATATTTATTTACTGTTAATATCAAAGTCCCTCATTTTCTGAGTGTTCCTTTTGATTGCTAAGTATATTTTGTGTGTGAATATAACATATCCTCTTTTCTTCCTGAAAAATGTATTTTTTTTTAGGCAGAAGGATTAGTGTCTCTTTTCTCTCAGCACATCTTGCTCATTCTTTATGTGTAGGACATATGGCTAGGTTTCCTGTACCAAGCAAGATTTCCCTCTTATTGAGTAGGTCATAAGTCCTAGAGAGCTATTGGTTGTTGTCAAAGTGTGTGTGTCACCGCTGCACCTGCTATTTTCCTCTCTGTTTTTTCCAGATGACCCCGATATGACCCTGATTTCTGAGGTTACTTTAGGTTATATAATCATATCTGAAGGTATATGCATAGGCTCTTCACATAAGGCAGGACATGTGACATTGTCTTTATGGGTCTGTGTTACCTCACTCAATATGAACTGTCTTAGTTCATAGGTGGAAAGAATGCAAGAGCCAGACAACAGGAAGTTTGCTGGGAGACTGTTCTTTCTCGGAGTGTCAGAAGTTACATACATAAATTCTCAGCAACATGGCTGCTTAAACACAAGCTGCTCAAGGAAATACACCAATAGATACGCCAACATGGATAGGGCAAAGCTCATGAGGATTCAGTTCTACACAAAGAATTACATGCAACTAAGGAGTCCTTAGAGGAGAGAGAACACGCCAACTGGTTATCCAATATGAAATGGTCATCCCTGGAAATACACACTGATTACACATTATACAGTATGAACAGGTTTTATTTATGCATTTAAGAATATATATTGACAGTTAATGAAAAAAGAGGCAATGAATTTGAAGGAGAGGAATCCTGTAGATCAGCTTTGAGATCAGAGAAGAGAAAGTCTTGGTGGTTCCTCGGTATGGAAAATTGAGCTGGTAGGGAACAGCTGGCCAAAGAGACCAACTGTTGGTGAACAATTAGACTAATTGTTGAGGAGAAACTGAGGAATGGAGATGAAAAGAAATACTGAGACCCAGTCATAAGTTGTGGTACAAACTGAAAGGTCTTTTAGACCAGGAGAACTTATTTTTCCTTTGCTGTCTCCCTTGGGCCAACCCCACTACTATATTTAAAGTAAAATTCAATTTTTTTTCAATACAGATTACATGATTTTTTTCATCTTTTACAATCAATAGAGCATTTAAAAATCAACAGAGAAGGAAAACAATCTATCCAAGAAATAGAAATGGTTCTGTATAAGCTACAATAAAGCATACAGCAAAAATCAATCAATATTCAAGCAATGGTCAGCATGACCTGATCATTATTTTTTAAACAATACTTGAGAAAGTTTAATCATATATTTCTCTGGGATAAAGCCATTGTGTTTACATGATTGTCATAGTAACATAGCTTGGAACTAAATGTCCTTAAGACAGAAAAAAAAAATCTTGACTTATTTCCAATCCCAAATCAACAAGTGTGCTATTCAAACCTAAAATATTTCAATAGTTTCTCATTTGTTTCTGCCTCCAGAAAAAGGGAAACTGTGAATTTAGATTCCATTTTGATGGGCTTCTCTACCATGAACTATATCTACAAATGTAATCACAAGTCAGTATGTGTTCATTTATGCCTGAATATCTTCATACTGCATAGTATTTTAGTTTATATAGCACTTATTTGTTTGTTTGTATGTATACTCATGAACACGCACACATGCAACACACCAAGGTACACCTGTAGAGGTTACAAGAGAGCCTTCAGGAGTCAGTTCTCCTTTTTGTAAACTTGTTGAGGATTCTGTGAGCCTGGTAACTTTTCCAACTACCTTTTAGCCTCATAGGTCCCGTTAGGTTTATAAGCCTTCATTTCTAGAGTCTCATGATCCTCCTTCCTTCCAACAAGAGGGGACTCTTGAGTTTGAAGGCAATGGTTGTACAACAGGGCCTCAGCCTTATTCTGGGCTTAACTTTCCAAGCAACCTTCATGGTGCTTCCTGTCCAATTATGTGTACTTGAATGGATATGATAGAGACCATTCGGGTTTGATGGGTAATTTTATTTCTTTACTTATTGTAGTAATAGACTTTTGAGGAGCTGTAATACAAAACTAGATAGGAAGCCTACTACAGACTAATGAATGTATGGATACCACTCAAGTTTAACTTGGTGAACTAAGGAGTTTTATTGGTATTGTTTACAGGAACCTGGGTGAGAGTATAGTCAAAGGAGTAGGAATGGCTCAAAGACAGCTGCATCACCAAAGCCCATTCCAGCATGGGTGACAGCTCACAAAAACAACCTGGAGCACACTGCACAGACTGGAGGCCAGTGATCATGTTGGAAAGTGTCTTCCAGATGCCTCAGTTGGTCTGAGTCTTTTCCAGACAGCCTGTCTCTGGTCTTTGTTTCTTCTAGACTGCTTGTCTGGACTACTCTCAGGCATTTGGATTTGTCTGAGAGTCTTCTTTGCTTATTGGCTTGTTTGAGAAGGACTCTTAGTATATACTCTCCATAATCTTTACTGTTTACTCTTGGAGATGGAGGAGTCTAGTGAATCTTGCCAATTTCAGGAGCTCCCTGAAGCTATTTTGAATGGTTTAGTTCCTTTCTTAATGAACTCTGCAGGAGGGAAAGTTTCTAATCAGAGGAAACTGCTACAAAACACTATGTACATGGCTTGCTCACCTGTATGCTCCTGTAAAATCCTGTCCTAATTCATTCATATTGAGTTCGGAAAGGAGGGAACATCTACATTATCAAAATTTGGTTTTGACCATTTCTGGGTATGATGTTTGCTTTACAGAAGATAAGCAATGGGGAGTTGTTGGTAAGGCTTTGTTGCTATATCCTAAATGGTTGGGCTGGACAATATCTGCCACCCAGAAGATATCACACTGCTTGGCCTCATTCTGCATTTCTCCATGATTAGAAATATTGAACGTTTTTAGTAACATTATTTGTAATGACATTGTTTGGATATGATCTGTTACCCAAGTTAGTAATATGCAAAGAGAGGCACTTCAGAATACAGACTGTTCATTTATTGACAACCTGCAATAGGAACATAGTTGAATATTTAATAGGCTGAGATCATGTAATACAGTGATAGTAGGAGGCAGCTCCCTACCTTCAGCAAAGGATGTGACATAGTGTCAGGCAGTTAAAGATAGCGGATATGACAGATATATATATATATATATATATATATATATATTTCTATTCAAGAGCAATACAATTATTTTTAAAATGTATCAGAGACATAATCTAAGGTAGCTTGCATGAGATTGTTAAACATATAGAATTAAACAATATGCCCTTGAACAATCAACACGTTAATGAAAAACTAAAAGGAAAATTGAAAATATCTTGTGACAAATGATGTGTGTATAAGACATCAAACTTATAGCTTGCCAAAAAGCTCTTCTTATAGGAAAGTATAAAATAATACTTGCTTATAACAAAAAGGGCAACTATAGTAAATAAAAAGCATAATATTGTATCTTATCAGACCAGTGAAAGAATAACAACTCAACATTAGTGAGCAAGATCAAAGTAGAGATGAGAAAAAAATGATTAAGTGCCTAATGAAACTAAGAGTTGATTTCTGAAAAAGGTCAAGGTGGCAAACCTTGAGCTAAGCTAATTGACAAATTGACAGAGAGAGAGAGAGAGAGAGAGAGAGAGAGAGAGAGAGAGAGAACTTTGTTGTTTTAAGCAAAATCTCAATTGCTAGATTTTTACTAATGAAGGCTTGTGGGGGGTGGGGGGAGATGCTGAGGTGAAAGCCTGCCAGCTCAGAGTGGCAGAGAAGCACCCAGTGGACCTTTATCCTCAGCTGACATCCTCATTAAAAGAATCTCCTTCCCCATGTCACATCAAAACCCCTGCAAACTTAATGTCTCCCATCTACTTCCTGTGCATCTCTCTATGTGTCCTTGTGGATCCCTCTTACTCCCTATGCTTTTTCCTGTGTTCACTCCCTGTTAACTGGCTGTTTGCTCTGCCCCTTGACTTATGGTTGACTTTGTTTAAAAGCTCTTGGATCAAAAGTATGTGCTAGGGCTGAGCCCTACCACAACTAGAAACAGATTTTTCTAGTGAACAAAACAATCTTGGGGTTCACAGTGTGATCAAATATCTGGCAACAGGACTCAAGTAAGTAAAGTCATGATAAAAGAGGATTCATTACAATAGATACTATGAAAATATGGAGGACTCTATGAGTGTATTATGAAGAAATATATTCAAACTGGAAACAAGAAGAATGGATGCATTTGTACAAGCAGGTCACCAAACATGTATCCTGTAGAAATGAAAAGTTTGAAGAGATCCATAAAGAACAAAATTAAACCATTAATTAAAAGTATCCCACAGCTGGCCATGGTGGCACAAGCCTGTGATTCCAGCACTTAGGGAGGCAGAAGCAGGTGGATTGCTGTGAGTTCAAGGCCGGCCTGATCTACAAAGCAAGTCCAGGACAGCCAAGGCTACACAGAGAAATCCTGTCTCAAAAAACCAAGAGCCAAACAAACAAACAAACAAACAAGCCACAAAAAGTATCCCACCAAGGAAAATCCAGGCTTGCTGTTACATTCTATCAAGTATTTAAGGACAAATTACTATTGAGCCTTCTGAAAAGTCTTAAACCAGCACCATTTGTTGAAGATGCTATCCTTCTTCCATTGAATGGATTTGGCTTCTTTGTCAAAAATCAAGTGACCATATGTGTGTGGATTAGAATGGATAAAGAAACTATGGTACATATACACTATGGAATACTACTCAGCTATTAAAAACAAGGAATTCCCAAAATTTGTGGATAAATGGATTGAGCTAGAAATTATCATAATGAGTGAGTTAACCCAGAAGCAGAAGACTCAAATGGTATATACTCACTTATATCTGCATACTAGCCCAAGGGGCATGTCCCACAAAAGCCTTCACTTACCAGGAAACTGGGACGGAGGGGAGGACATCCTATTGGGACTCTAGATAAGAGAAGCATGGGAGAATAGCAAAGTAGAAGGATCCAGATGGTCCTACAAACTTACAAGTAGAACATTATGATAGGCAGATTTGGGCCCAGGGGTCCCGCTCAAACTAAGGCACCAGCCAAGGACAATACAGGCGGTAAACTTTAAACCCCTACACAGATCAAGCCAATGGTCAGAACATTCTCCACAGTTGAGTGGAGAGTGGGATATGACTTTCTCACGTACTCTGGTGCCTCACATTTGACCATGTCCCCTGGAGGGGGAGACCTGGTGGCACTCAGAGGAAGGACAGCAGGTTACCAAGAAGAGACTTGATACCCTATGAGCATATACAGGGGGAGGTAATCCCCCCCAGGAACAGTCATAGGGGAGGGGAATAATGGGAAAATGGGAAGGAGGGAAGAATGGGAGGATACAAGGGATGGGATAACCATTGAGATGTAACAAGAATAAATTAATAAAAAATTAGAAAAAAAGAAAAGTCTTAAAGACACTTGAAAAAAAGGGGACTGTGCCAAACTAATATTATAATGCAAAAGCAAGCAGTAGTGGACTGCATAGATAATGCAATTGGTTAAGACCCAGTAGGGAAACTGGAATTTGAGCTTCAGCACTCAACTGAAAAAGCACAACTTGGTTTGCTGGTGTTTAATGTCTTGAGTTTTTTATATATTTTGGATATTAGCCCTCTGTTCCATGTACGGTTGGTGAAAATATTTTCCCAGTCTGTAGACTGTCATTTTGTCCTGTTGACAGTGTCCTTTGCCTTACCGAAGATTTTCAGTTTCATGAGGTCCCGTGTATTAATTGTTGATCTTATAGCCTGAGTTATTTGTGTTCTCTTCAGAAAATTGTCTCATGTGCCAACAAGTTCAAGGCTTTTCCCCACTGTTTCTTCTAACAGATTTAGTGTGTCTGGTTTTATGTTGAGGTCTTTGATCCACTTCTACTTTAGTTTTGTGCATGGGGGTAAATATGGATCTATTTGCATTTTCTACATGTAGACATTTAGTTGACTAGCACCATTTGTTGAAGATGCTTTCTTGTTTTCATTGTATGGACTTGGCTTCTTTGTCATAAATCAGGTGTCCATAGGTCTCTGAGTTTATTTATGAGTGTTTAATTAGATTCTATTGACCAACCAGCCTATTTCTGTAAAGGTACCATGGCATTTTTTATTGCTATTACTCTGTAGTATAGCTTGAGATCAGAGATGGAGATTCTTCCTGAAGATCTTTTATTGTACAGGATTGTTTTAGCTATTCTGATTTTTTTGTTATTGTTTTTCCATATGAAGTTGAAAATTGATCTTTCAAGGTCTGTAAAGAATTGTGTAGGTATTTTGATACCTATAGATTGCTTTTGGTAAGATGGCCATTTTTACTATGTTGATCCTCCCGATCCACAAGCAAGCATAGGAGATCTTTCCATCTTCTGATGTATCTCCCTCAATTTCTTTCTTCAGAGTCTTGAAGGTTTTTTTTTTTTCATTCAAGTCTTTACTTGGTTGGTTAGAGTTATACCAATATCCTTTGTATTGTTTGTGGCTATTGTGAAGGGTGTGGTTTCCCTAATTTCTTTCTCATCCTTTTTGTCATTTGTATACAGGAGGGCTACTGATATTGTAAAAATTAATCTTATATCCAGCCACTTTGCTAAAGGTGTTTATCAGCTGTAAGAGTTCTCTGGGGAAATTTTGGGGGTCACTTATGTACACTATAATTATCCAATTAAAATGGGGTGTAGAGCTGAATTGAGAATTCTCAACAGAGGGGCAGTGAATGGCCAAGAAACACTTAAATGCTCAAAGTCCTTAGTTATCAGGGAAATGCAAATCAAACATCTCAGAAATTCCATCTTACAGCTATCTGAATGGCTAAGAACAAAAATTCAAGTGACAGCACATGCCAGTGAAGATGTGGAGAAAGGGGGACACACCTCCATTGCTGGCAGGAGTGTAAACTTGTACAGCCACTTTGGAAATCAATCTGGCACTTTCTTAGAAAATTGAAAGTAATGGGACCTCAAGACTTAGCCATACTGCTCCTGGGCATATACCCAAAAGGTGCTCCAACATACAGCAAGGACATTTGCTCAACTATGTTCATAGCAGCTTTATTCATAATAGCCAGAATCTGGAAATAACCTGGATGTTCCTCAACTGAAGAATGGGTAAAGAAAATTTGGTGCATTTACACAATGGAATACTACTCATATGTTAAAAGGGAGGAAATCTTGAAATTTGGAGGCAAATGAATGGAACTTGAAATGATTATCCTGAGTGAGATAACCCAGACCTAGACACACTTGGTATATACTCACTTATAAGTGGATATTAGCTCAACATAGATGTCCTCTGAGAGACTTCACCCAGTGGGGGAATGGGAAAGATGCTGAGATGTATCCAGACTCTAGGCAGAGTGCTGAGAGTGGTATGGAAAAGTAGGGGCATGGAAGGACCCAGAGGGTTCAGGAGTTCCTCAAAAACACCATCAAGGCCTGCGGCTGTGGACCAAGGGGCCCTGCACAAACTGTTGCACCAAGTGAGGACAATACACACAGTAAACCTACACCCTCTATTTGATCCAGCCGTTGGACACCTCATTCTCCAAGGTTGTTAGGGAGCAGAGACTGCCTTTGACATGAACTCTGGTGTCCCCAATTTGATTATTTCCCATTGGTGAGGAGGCTTTGCAAGCACACAGAGGAAGGGGAAGCAGACTATCAGGGTGAGACCTGATAATCTGTGGTCATATGGTGGGGAGGAGGTCCCCTTCTGTCAGAGGTGTAGGGGAGGGTAGAAGAGGGGGGAGAGCAGAAAGGAAGATACAAGTTAGGGGACAACAATTGGGTTGTATTCTGAATAAATTATAATAAATTAAAAAAGAAAAGAAATGAAAAAGCGCAACCTGATGGATGACTCATGACCTAATATCAAAGGCGGATGATACCCAGGGAAGAAAGCTAAACAACAGTATCCTTGACGACTTTAGATGTACATATTCTTAGTGAAGTATCTGGGAAAAAAAGAATCCAGCCATACTTTAGAAATATTCATGAACCAAAAATAAGTGATCTTTCTTCTTGGGATGCAAGGACACGTTAGCACATGGAAATCTAGAGCTGTGGCACACTGCATTCACAGAATGAAGGACAATTGCCACACAATCTTGTCAGTAGATTCGGAAATATTTGCCAAGATTCTCCATGCTCTCATTATAAAAGCTCCCAAGAAAGTAGGGATGAGTCTCAGCACAAAGCTCCCATCTCACAGGCCAAGTCTCCATCATATTCATTACTTAAATGCTGAAAATTTTCCTTGTAAGCTCAAGAGAAGGATGCCCCTTTTCATCAGTGCTAGTCAACATAGCACTGGAAGTCTTGTACAGAGAGCATGGCAAGAGAAAGACAGAAGAAAATTCCAAAATGAAAAAAAGAAAATATTGTTGCTTTCAGGTGAATAGATAAACAGAAAACTGTCATGATGTCCAGCCTCAACTATTAAAAATAATAATAAAATCCAGTAAAAAGGAAACATACAAAAACAGTAGACAGAAATCAATTGTTTTTATACTCTAACAATGAGCTATAAAAGGAACTCAAGGAAGCACATCCATGATTATAAGCTACAAAAAGCCCAACGCTTAGAAATGCCTTTGGCCAAGAAGGTGTACTTTCTTTTCTGTGAAACCATGGAACACTGATGAAATGCACTTAAGATGGCATGGGTAAACAAAAAGGATACTAAATGAAGATCAGCAGAAAGCCTGACTTGACGACTGGCCAGATGGTTAAGCAGGTAAGAGCTCTTGCTAGGTGGGGTCTTGTGACCCAGGTTTGTTCCCATGACCTCACCATAGAAGGAACAATTTGACTAGGGAAAGTCCCATTGACCCCCACCGGTGTGTCACTGCACAAGAAACACACACACACACACACACACACACACACACATATATATATACACACACAACACACACCATACACAAACCACACACACACACCACACACACAAACCACACACACACCACATACACACCACACACACACACCACAGATGCCCCCTCACATGCATCACATACACACACACATGTATACACATACCACACACACACCACACACACGCACACCACACCACACACACACCACACACACATCACACTCACACATAGACACACACATACACACACCACACACATACACACCACACTCACACATAGACACACACATACACCACACACACATACACACATACACCACATACATACCACACACATCACACACACACTACACATACCACATACACACACACACCACATACACAGAGGTTTATAATAATAAATAATATTAAATATAAATAATAAATTTAAGAAAATGTCCATAATCTCTGTGAAAATTTCTGACGACTTTTCTTTTTTTAAATATTTAATTAATTTATTGAGATTACAACTCAACTGTTATCCCATCACTTGTATCTTCCCATTCCTCCCTCCCTCCCTCCCTCCCTCTTTCACCCTATTCCCCTTCCCTAGGTCTAAGACCAAGGAGGACCTCCTCCCCCACTATATGGTCATAGGCTATCAAGTCTCATCTTGGTAGCCGGCTTATTCTTTCTCTGAGTGCCATCAGGCCTCCCCATCAAGGGGAGGTGGTCAAATATGGGGCACTAGAGTTTACGTCAGAGTCAGTCTCCCCTCTTTACATAACTGTGGAGAATGTCCTTTCCATTGGGTAGATCAGAGTAGGGGTTCGATGTTTACTACTTGTATTGTCCTTGGTTAGTGCAATAGTTTGAGCAGAACCCTCTGGGCCCAGATCCACCTGTCACAATGTTCTTGTAGGTTTCTAGGACCCTCTGGGTCCTTCTATTATCCCATCTCTTATATTTCTCTTACCTAGAGTCCCAGTGGGATGTCCTTACATCTATCCCAATCTCCTGGTAAGTGAAGACTTTCGTGGGACATATCTTTTGGGCTAGTGCCCAATTATAAGTCAGTATATACCATGTGAGTTGTTCTGCTTCTGGGTTAACTCACTCAGTATGATCATTTCTAGTTCCAACCAATCTGTCCACAAATTTCTGGATTTTCTTGTTTTTAATAGCTGAGTAGTATTCCGTGGTGTAAATGTACCACAGTTTCTTTATTCTTCAACCGAGGGACATTTAGGCTGCTTCCAGGTTCTGGTTATTATGATTAAGGCTGTAATGAAAATGGTTGAGCATAATTCCTTGTTGTGTGGTGGAGCATTTTCTGGATATATTCAAAGGAGTGGACTAGCTGGGTCTTGAGGAAGCCCTATTCTCAGTTTTCTGAGAAATCTCCAGATAGATTTCCAAAGTGGTTGTACAAGTTTGCTTTCCCACCAGCAGTGAAGGAGTGTTCTTCTTTCTCAACATCCTCGCCAGCATGTGGTGTCATTTGAATTTTTGATCTTAGCCATTCTGATGGGTTTAAGATGGAATCTCAGAGTCATTTTGATTTGCATTTTTCTGGTGACTAAAGACACTGAGCATTTCTTTAAGTGTTTCTCAGCCATTCGATATTCCTCTGTTGAGAATTCTCTGTTTAGTTCTGAGCCCCATTTCTCAAGTGGGTTATTTGGTTTGGTGGTGTTTAATTTCTTGAATTCTTTATATGTTTTGGATATTAGACATTTGTCAGATGTAGGCTGGGAAGATCTTTTCCCAGTCTGTGGGCTGTTGCTTTGTTCTGTTGACAGTGTCTCCTGCCTTACAGAAGCTTCTCAGCCTCATGAGGTCCCATTTATTAATTGTTGACCTGAAGGCCTGGGCTGTTGGTGTTCTGTTCAGCAGTTGCCTCCTGTGCCAGTGTGTTCCAGGCTCTTCTCTCACTTTATCTTCTAACTGGATTTAGTGTCTCTGGTTTTATGTTGAAGTCTTTAATTCACTTGGACTTGAGTTTTGTGCATGGTGACAAATATGGGTCTAATTGCACATTTTTACACGTAGACATCCAGTTAGACCAGCGCCATTTGTTGAAGATGCTATCCTTTTTCCATTGAATAAATTTGGCTTCATTGTCAAAATCAAGTGACCATATGTATAAGGATTAATTTCTGGGTCTTTGATTTGATTCCATTGATCAACCAGCCTATTGCTGTGCCAGTACCATGCAGATTTAATTACTGTTGCTTAATAGTACAGCTTGAGATAGGGTATGGAGATTCCGCCAGAGGATCTTTTATTGTATAGAATTGTTTTAGCTATTCTGGGTTTCTATATGAAGCTGAGCATTGCTCTTTCAATGTCTTTAAAATATTGTGTAGGTATTTTGATAGAGATCGCATTGAATCTGTAGATTGCTTTTGGTAAGATGGCCATTTTTACTATGTTAATTCTACCGATCCATGAACAAGGGAGATCCTTCCATCTTCTGATTTCATCTTCAATCTCTTTCTTTGGAGTTTTGAAATTTTTTTCAAACAAGTCCTTCACTTGGTTGGTTAGAGTAACTCCTAAATATTTTATATTGCTTGTGGCTAACGTGAAGGGTGTAGTTTTCCTAATTTCTTCCTCTACACGATTGTCATTTGTATATAGGAAGACTACTGACTTTATTGAGTCAATTTTGTATCCAGCCACTTTGCTGAAGTGTTTATCAGCTGTAGGAGTTCTCTGGTGGAATTTTGGGGGTCACTTATGTACACTATCATATCATCTGCAAATAGGAACAATTTGACTTCCTCCTTTTCCATTTTGATCACCTTGATCTTTTGTTGTCTTATTGCTCTGGCTAGAACTTCAAGAACTATATTGAAGAGGTATGGGGAAAGTGGGCAGCCTTGTCAGATCCCTGATTTTAGAGGAATTTCCTTGAGTATCTCTCCATTTAATTTGATGTTGGCTATTGGCTTGCTGTATATAGCTTTTATTATGTTTAGGTACGCACTTTGTATTCCAGATCGCTCTAAAACTTTAAACATGAATGGGTGTTGGATTTTGTCAAATACTTTCTCTGCATCTAAGGAGATGATCATCTGGTTTTTTTCTTTCAGTTGTTTATATGGTGGAGTGCATTGATATATTTCTGTACGTTAAACTATCTTTGCATGCCTGGAATGAAGCCTACCTGGTTATGGTGAATGATATCTTTGATATGTTCTTGTAATCATTTTGCGAGTATTTTCTTGAGTATTTTTGTGTCACTGTTCATAAAAGAAATTAGTCTGAAATTTTTTTGTTGGGTCTTTGTGGGGTTTAGGTATCAACGAGACTGTGGCCTCATGGAAAGAGTTTGGTAATGTTCCATCTATTCCTATCTTTTGGAGTAGCTTGAAGAGTATTGGTATTAGCTCTTCTTTGAAGGTCTGGTAGAATTCTGCACTGAAACCATCTGGCCCTGGGCATTTTTTGGTTGCTTCTATTTCTATAGGAGAAATAGGACTATTTAATTTGTATATCTGATCTTGATTCAATTTTGGCAAGTGGAATCGATCAAGAAAATTGTCCATTTCCCTTAGATTTCAATTTTGTGGCATATAGGCCTTTAAAGTAGGATTTTATGATTCTTTGTATTTCTTCAGTGTCTGGTGTTACGTCTCCCTTTTCATTTCTAATTTTGTTGATTTGCATAGTGTCTCTGCCTTTTTGTTAGTTTGGCTAATGGTTTGTCTATCTTGTTTGTTTTGTCAAAGAACTAGCTCCTGGTTTTGTTGATTCTTTGAATTGTTCTCTTTGTTTTCCAATTTATTGATTTCAGCCCTGAGTTTGATTATTTCCAGATATCTACTCCTCTTGGGTGTTTCTGCTTCTTTTTTTCTAGGGCTTCCAGATGTGTCATTAAGTTGCTTATGTGGGATGTTTTCAATTTATTTATAGAAGCACTTAGCGCTATGAGTTTTCTCTTAGCACTGCTTTCAACGCATCTTACAAATTTGAGTATGCTGTTCTTTCATTTTCATTGAATTTTAGGAAGTCCTTAATTTCTTTCTTTATTCTTCCCTGACCCAGGTGTCATTAAGTAGAGAGTTGTTTGGTTTCCATGTATGTGTAGGCTTTTTGTTAATTCTGTGTTGTTGAAGTCCAGGTTCATACCAATTACAAAGATCCCACACAGCTAAATCAGTCTTAAAGCAAAGTCTGAAACAAGAGATGCAATAAGTCCTGATGTTAGCAAATGCAATACTTAAAATAAAACTGTAGAAAACAAACCAGCATGTGTGGGGAGACATGCCAAGTTTTGCCATGTCAGAAATCTTGTGCTTAGGCTGCATGCTGTGACCTTGCAATCTTTTACCAACTTCATCCCAAGTTTTAAAACTAACCACTCTTCCTCAAGAAACCATGGACATACTTCACTGACAAAATCTAAAAATTCATCCAACTGTCCTTTATTTACCCTTATTCCTCACGTTTGAAACTTATTTTCCAATGTCTTTCTGAATAAGTCTTTACTATTGCTCTGTCCCATATTTGCATTGCTTACCTTGCCATTTCTCTGCAAAGCTGATGACTTCGGGGCAAACGGTCCACTCGTCTTTCACTCTTCTTTTCACGCAACGTTCCTCACTTAATCCCTTGTTTTCAGTCCCTGTTCTGGCGTCAAATGTCGTCTCCCAGCCCATGGGAAAAAACGAATCAGGGTTCACCTGAAAGAGGGAGTGGGGATTGAAAGTAGGATACAGAGACATGAGAAATAACGAATCAAGTCAGGAAATTTCTGATCAAGATTCACTTTAATGTCTGACTAGTAAGAATATATAGAGCAAGGTCAATAGGATCTATTCTAATCTCACCCACCCTAGCCCACAGGCAAGAATACAATAGCCTGAATTGCTCCCTGTAGAACTTTCTAGTTCCCTGTAAGAACTTCCTTGATCCTCTGGATGGTTCCAAGTTGGGACTTCCCTACTTCTTTCAAAGGTAAATAGTCCAAGGATAGCCTAGAACACAAGACCTCATGAGGCAAAGGTCAGCAACTGGAAAGTCATAGCACGAAGCCTAAGCACAGGATTTCTGACATGACAGAATTTGGCATGGCTCCCCACTGCATGACAATGGCTAAAGTCAGACATTCATACCAAGGGTGCAGATTAAAGAACCGAGAAATAGCCTACAAGTTTAGAATTAGTTGATTTTTTTTTTTTTTACAAAATACCAAGAGCACATAATGGGGAAAGTGTTTTTCTTTTTCTTTTTCAGCAAAGTATATTGCTACATCTTAATAAGTGCATACCAAAGAGTGAAATTCAGATCTTGCCTCACTCCATATATACAAAAACCCAGTCGTAGGTGTGGCTCAGCTGGTAAAGTTCTTGCTCTGCAAGCATGAAGAACCAAGCTCGATCTTAGCTCCTGTGTAAAAATGTCTGCACATCTACAAGCTCAGAACCAGGAGAGACCCTGTAGCACCAATAAGTAAGTTAATTAATCTTAAAAAGAAAAAAAAATCAATTGAGGAAGACATCTGTTATTACTCTCTGGAATCCACAAACAATTATACATACACCTGTATGCATTAGAGACACACCCACCTATCCTTACCCACTCTCACACACTACTCATACCCACCCACCCATCCATGCTTCCCCCAATCACACACACTCCCAGAAACACTACACCACACCACACCATACCACACCACACCACATACGTACACACGCATACACACATGCACGTGCACACACACCCCAACACCCAATCCACAGAGAGAGACAGAGAACACCTGATCAAACTAGGCTATGAATTTATACTTAAGTGTTGGAACAGACAAGAACAGAGAAGAAAGCTGCAAAAACACACGTGTGTGTGTGTGTGTGTGTGTGTGTGTGTGTGTGTGTGTGTTCCATTATGAATCTGGGAACATAGGCAACTGAAAGCAAACCAGGTCCATGGACTGACTGGAAGCCTTTGCATAGCTTTAAGAGATGAACTGTAACTGGATAAAATATTTTTTACAACCATGGATCTGATTATATATATATATATATATATATATATATATATATATATATTATATATATATTATATATATTATATGGATATATTATTAAAGTATATGAAAAGCTCAATTCAAGAGCAAGGAAACATATAACCCTTACAAATGGGCAGTCACTGAACATTTTACAAACAAGTCATAGAGGTGACTACCAGGTATCTGAGAAGTTGCTGGACACTGTTCATCATCGAGATGCAAATTAAAGCCACAGTGAGCTCTCACCTCACACCTGTTGGCTTTGTGAGAAAGAGGAAAGATGCTGAGCAAAACAAGCTGGTTACAAAAGCACAGCATGGGTACTATGTGAGTCTATGCTTATGGAACAGCTAAAGAGGTCAACTTCCTAAGTGAAAGGTAGAAAGGCAGCTGCCAAGGGTGGCAGGGAAGGGGAAGACAGAAGTAGCATCTTGGGAGTGTAGAGTTCCATTTCACAAAATGAAGACCATCTGAGGTACACATAAAGTGACACGCTTAACACCGACGAATTGCCCACTTCAGAAATCATTATGGTGTGCATGAGGAGGTCTCTGCATCTGTTTCTTGTGTCTCTTCTTTTACTTCTGTTTGTTTTGTCCTATTACAATGTGTTTGTGTTTGTAATATATATATTATCTAATTATCCCTTAGATGCCTGCTTGTTATCTAGTGAGAGACAGGAAGGGCTGGATCTAGATGGAAGCAGAGAAGAGTGGAACTGGGAAGAGGGAGAAGAAACTCTAATCAGGATATATTAAATGAAAAAAGGATGTTTTTAATCAAACACATGGCCATTATTTAATGTTACATTACATACAGTATTAGCTGTACAAGTATTATTTCCAAACACCAAAAATGTAGGTCAACTATATGTCTGCCCAAGCTTCTAATTATGTTCTAATAAATATGTGGGGGGGTTCCATCCTAACTTACAATTTTGAAGTCATCGTGACTAACAAGTATTGTGAGATAAGAAAGGGATAGACAAATCATTAAAAAAAATGTCTCAAGACATGTTGAATTTATCATTTTTTCTCTAAGAAGACAGAGTTAGCTATGCATTTGTAGGGACACGATTTCATGGCAGATGAAATCAAAGCGAGAATGATTGGATACATCTTGGTGTGACAGTCCCAGTTGGTTCCTGGGTGAATTTCATTCTATTTTGCCTGACATCAAGATTTCAGTGTACATGGCTCATTAGTGCTTTGTAGGCACTTCTCTAATGGCAATTTATTACACTTGCAGGTGACAGAAGCTGTCCTTTGAAGAATTGCTTTCTGACCTCCTCTTTCAACCCACACCACCTGCTGAATGAGATGGCCTGTGCTTTTTTTTTTCTCAGTCCCCGTACAGACACTGGGAGTTTTTGTGTGCAGAAGGGCAGGGCTGAAAAAGCATTGGCAGGAAGGTGTTTGCAGCAGCCTGCCTGTCGAAGGGCATGGACCAACAATTTCTCAATTAGTAGAAGATAGACAAGAAGATGAAGTATTCGATGGCTGCAAAGCTTCAGCAGCAGCTGAGGAAGATTTGAGGAGCATCTGGTTGGAGTCTTTCTTTCTTTCTTTCTTTCTTTCTTTCTTTCTTTCTTTCTTTCTTTCTTTCTTTCTTTCTTTCTTTCTTTAAGGTAAGCATTCCCTTTTACAACCAGCATCCATAGAGTGGGGAATCGGCTTACCTACCTCCTCCTAACACGAAAGAAGGTTGATTTACTGTTCCTCTGAGGCAGGTATGCTAAGATTGTAAAATTGGGGATGTCATGAGGCATGGCTACTGAAGCCTCCGCCCGCCCCCCCCTCCATCCCCGCAAACCTTTAGGCTTTTCTCAGAGTTCGCATTTGTCAGCTATATGGAGCATGTTTCTTAAGACCCTATATAATTTGTCAGTATTTAAAAAAAAAAAAAAAGCTGAGAAAGGAGAAACCAATTCATGATGATTAGGGATTGTTTGATCTTTCATGAAATTTCTGATTGAGCAAGGGATATTTTTAGTTTTGGATTTCTCTTAATTTTTGAAACTGGTTCTTTTAGACCTAACTCGTTCTCTTGCTTTGCTAATTTAATAATGTCTGCCATTTTAGGCAATGAAGGCAAATTGTTTTCTTTGTTTCCAGCCTCATGAATGTGATCAAAGTACCTGAAACCAAGGAGCTGAATTGCTGCTTCAATATGGAAGACTGTAACACATGGATCAAACCAATTACCAGTCGTTGTCCTATGCGTTTGTATGTAGTAAGTCATGATGCTTTAATTTTTTTTGTTTTGTTTTTGTTTTCCAAGACAGTGTTTCTTTTTCTGTGTAGTCTTGGTTGTCCTGGACTCCCTTTGTAGACCACCCTGGCCTTGAACTCAGAGATCCAATTGCCTCTGCCTCCTGAGTGCTGGGATTAAAGGTGTGAGCCACCAAGGCCGCCTTAGTAGGCTTAGTATGTATTGACATATATGCCTTCTCCTGTGGGGGATGAGTATACACATATATGCATATGTATGTATATATTTGGAGACCAGAACTTAACCTCTGGTGTAGTCCCTCAGGACTCCTCCACCATGTTTTTCTGAGACAGGCTCTCTCCTGAGACCTGGGGCTTGTGGATTAAGCCGGCCGGGTTGGCTAGCCACCTGTCTCAGCCTCTTCAGTGCTGAGTGTGAATCACCAGGTTGTGCTGTTCCGCTTGAGTGCTGAGGCTTGAACCCCTGCACTCCTGCTGGCTCTCTGAGCACTCTGCCCATTGCGTTACCTCTGCAGCCCCTTCCTGCTTGCTTCCTAAGTTGTCTGAGTGTGCTGCAGAAGGGAAGCTGAATTCAAATCAGGTTCATTTGGTTCATGGAAAAATATTAATGCTTAGGCCATTTCCCATAATGATGTAACGGCATTGTATTTAGATTATTATCCAAAAATGAATACCTTGAAGCCAACCTAACGTTATGGGACATACACTAATCATATTTAGTCTGTCACATCCAAAGTGCCTCACTGTTCACCTATAATAAATATGCTTTCAAACTAATAACTTGAAAGGAAAATGTTCAGATTCAGGATTTCCAAGGGATTTATGGTCACGCCTCCCACACACCTAAGCTGTCCTTCACTACAGCCAGGCAAATCAGGTAATTTACATATTCTTCCGTCTTTGCCCCACCTTTGTTGAGTCCTATTGGTGAGTTTCAGCTGTGACTTACTTCAAATTTGGCTTTGTATGGACTATTATTTATGTAAGGCTCTCTTTGATACAAAGAAACGGACTTTTTTTTTTTTTTTTTTTTTTTTTTTTTGAAGCTTTGCATTCTAGAAGGGAATGGAATTAGTTGTGGACCCCCACAGAGTTTAAACTAGTCCAGAAGCAAGAAAGGCTTAGCACTTCCCAGGGGACTTTAGGAGACAGTTAATCTACCCTGCTATCTTTAGGTATAGGACACAGGACCGTTAAAACAATTCAGACCAAAACTGTACTAAAACAACTTAGAGTTTTAAGAAATGGAGTTAGAAGGGCCAGGGCTTATCACCTATGTGCACACTGCACATGTCAGAACTCATGGTTCAGGAGACACTGTTGCTATTGGCCTGTAACCTCTTGCCTTCTCATCCCCTTAGGACCTTGCTTTTTCTGGGCCATTTGACTGTCCATTAACACTACCCTGAAGAGGAGACATTAAAGAAGAGGAGGGGAGACCAAGCAATTACCTTCATTACTTTTCTTTTCTTTTTTGCTTTTAAAATAAAGATAACCAAAAGGTTCAGCATACCATAGAAGAATAAAAAGTGGATTTATAAATATTGGTGTGATTCAGCAGTAGAACCAGAAGGTAGCTGATAACATGGCTATCTGGATCATAACTGTCACTAGGCTCAGTGTCTCTGTGGTCTGGACTTCTTTAGGTCTCCAGGGTCTGTTGTATGCAGAACTGCGTCTGGGAAAGAAAATAAAAATAAATCACTCTTTTATAGTTGGGGGGGTGGTTTACATAAATGTTTCTTTAGTGCAATCAGCTCTAAATGATTTTTTTCAGGATATATACCAAACATAACTAGTTGTACGTTTATAATTTTAAAATTGTTCACAAGTTGAACTCAGATAAAATGATACATGCATGTAATCTGAATAAATTACTTAAATAAAACATAAAAAAGAATGAATGTATAACAAAGATAAGTCTAAGGTAAATAAATAGAAGATTCTGCAGGAATTCCAACTTGAAATCAAGTGGTTCAGTCACTGAGTTCTAAAACAGCCCATCTTTATTTCCTTTTCAAAGAAACCTTAGCACCATTCTTTCAGTCCCTCCAGAAATGCCGGGTTGTTTCTCCAGTGTCAGAAAAAGCTGAAAGAAAAGAAAGGAACATTGGTTTAAAACTAAGAGGGCAGGTGGTTAATTCAAAAGGGAATCCAAAACGTATTTTGACAAAGATCCTTTTAGGGTTCCTATGAGTTAGGAAATCAGGTAGTACCACTTTAAATATTTGACAAGGAGCAAGTCACTGGAGTGCCACTTTTTCTAAGTTTAGGAATAAAAGAAAAAGTTTGTCCCCCTGCAGATTGCTGCACGTTTTGCTGGGCTAAACCGCAGATGATGGCTTCCGAGCCTGGGCTGTCCTTGTTGGAGGGCATGACGCGCCATAGATTTTTATTTTCATGAAACACACTCCCAGAGGCTCGTGGCCTTCCAGACAGCAGCTGGCGCCAGGCAGAGGCATAGCCTCGGGCCGGAGAAACTACTGGCTACCACTCTGCTTCTCTCTTGGCTGAGCATCCCTGGCAGCGCTGGCCAGTATCACAGCCTAAGCTACCCTATTCAAGCAGACGCTGTTCCCTTCTGGAAGGACGCTGGGGGATAGCAGCTGGAGGATGCTCTTCGGATTTTAGGCACCGGGAGATGGTTTAAAG
The DNA here is from genome assembly GCF_903995435.1 of Acomys russatus. Lineage (NCBI taxonomy): Eukaryota > Metazoa > Chordata > Mammalia > Rodentia > Muridae > Acomys > Acomys russatus. The sequence continues at coordinate 11,060,665 of NC_067151.1, read as the reverse complement.
GGAAGGGAGACTAGGTTTGGAGAAAAGCCAGCGCCTCTTATAACTCCTGGTGCCTAAAATGAGTGAGATGGTGGCCAAATACAGCGAAGGGAGATTATCTCATTTTGAATATCCAGGACTTCTGGATGCGCCAGCGATGTGTACAGCAACTGTCGATTTGGCAGCAAACTGGACTAGGTCAATTGTAGTTCCTTTCCTACTTCAAGCTTACCTCCTCAGAGCGGTACTCCGACTGTCTTCACAGCTTTCAGGTGGGAGGGAGCTGAGCGAGAGGGAATCAAAAGTCAGCTTGCTTTTGCTCTCTGCTGGTGGCAGATGCGCAGCTGGTTGTTCTTAAGCAGATTGGTGTTAGAGGGGGAAAAGCCGGCACTGTTTAGCATCTGCTGGCTTGGGGCGGAGGACGCTCAAAGGGTTTGGAGGTTGGGAGTAGAGTTGTGTGGATTATTGGTGGAAGAAGATGATGTGGGGTGCTAGATGCTTTCCAGCCACCGCCCGGCACCCCTTGGAGAAGAGAGGATGAGGAGGGCGTGGGGGCGGGGCCTCCTTGCAGCGCAAGGAGTGCGCTTTGGCCAAGGGGGTTGTCTCTTTAAGCGCTCCAGAGGGGCTGGGGCCAGAGGGCGGCAAGCGCGTTGCCATGGCAACCGGGGCTGCGGGGGCTGCAGGACCGCTAAGCTCGCTGGTCTCCAGTCATCTCCTGCACTGCAAGGCTGTGCAGCTCTTGGGCTACCGCGCCCCGAGGTTGGTCTGGCCGGCCACTGCTAGCCTGCACGCTGTTGCGGGTGTCACTTGCTGGGTTCGAGCTGCTGCGGTGCCCTCCGCAGCCAGACGCACGTCGCGGTCCTCGAGAGCGAGCCCGGCACTTGCAACTTCTGCCTGGCGAGCCTAACTTCTGCGCGGGGTTCGGACTTGAAGATCCCGAGAGGTGCACCACGTGCAGTTGGGGCGGTGGCTCACCCTCACGGAGATGACCTCCCCACCGTGGGTCTGGTGCTTCTGCATCTGGGCCGCCGCCAACTGGCCGCCAGGAAGCGCCCTACACCTCCAGCCCGGCATGTAAGTGGTGCCCGCCAGCTCCGGAACGCGCTCACAGAGCAGCTTTGGTCTGTGCGCCCCCGCCCTACCCAGGCGAAACCATGGCAGGGGCAGAGACTAGGTCTCTCTGGGAAGCGATGGAGGCATGGGGTACTTACTACCCGGCAGTAGGCATGAGAAATTGGGGTTGACCAGTATGGGGCGGGAACGTTATCACACACTAGACCTCAGGAACCACCACCGCCCAGCAGAACTACTGCTACTGAAGGTCCAGTGCTTTCAACCTGATATTTTCTTAGCACCTACCAGACCTCCAACCCCACCCACCCACCCCCGCCCGAGTTGAGTGTATGTGTGCTTGTGGGTATGTGTTTCACTTAATTTCTTTTTGGGAGTAGCTGTCCACTTTATACAAAGCTTTTTGCATGAAATCTCGTGGAATAGGGAATATCTTGACTTTGTGCGGTGTGTGTAGAATCCAATGTGTTCCTACACATTTTCCTCCTTTTTGGGGAGGTATGAAGTCCAAAGAATGGATTGTTTTCACAGGTTTGATAGAGAGGCAAGGAGCCAGTAAAATGAGTTTCAGCAGCAGCCGAAGAGGGGCTCTCTGTGTGGTCTGACATCAGGAGGAAGGGGCACTGGGAGAGTTCCTTCGGCAATTAGAAATGGATAAAACTGGAATTGTCTGTTCTGGGTTCCTGTGAAACACCACCAGGAGGATTTTTGCGAAAAGTCTAATAGCCTATCTCCTTAACTGGCCGGAGAAAGTTTTTGCCAGATCTTGCTTTAAACAATCGGGATCCTCTGCTTGGTACAGTCCGGTGGAGAACCCAGCTCAAATTTTGCTTTTCCCTGATGTGCTCTTGGGCTATTATGAGCAGAGAGCAAAGCCTTTTCAAATTTTTCTTCATTCCTCCTTTCTTTGTGTTTCTAAAATATGAATATTATATAATAGAAAAAGGTTTAGAGAAATAAACCCAAAGTTACTCATACCTTTTCACAGCTTCATCACTTTTTCCTGCAGAAAAAACATTGTTTGGGGTCCGCTTTACATCTCAATATTGACCCTTTGTGCAATTCAGTTCGCCCCCTGGTCACTGCACAAGTGTTAGCTATGAAACAGGGCCAGGGTGTCATTGTGTCTCATAACTTCTTGACTACATACTTGCTAACTGTGGATTTGTCTAAAATTCGCAGGGTTACTGTGAGTAACGATTTCTCTGGGATTGCTAAGATTTGCGCTGTGTACTTTGAAGCGGTGAATTCAATACTCTGGTTTTTATCTCAAAAGCATCACTCTGTGCATGCGGGAAAGCTTTATCGTACAAACTGCTTCAGAGCAAACTTGCTTTGGCTGTGTCAAGTGTCAACGTGAACCCTAGTTGCCTTGCTAGGTTTGTCTCAGTCACCCCGAAACGATGACCAACCCCAGTGGGAAGACACTCCTGTCTTATATGACAGAGTGCACCTCTCCTTTCATGGTTGACTCTTGGGGCCTGGAATGATGACATTGTATTAAAAAAAGAATTGTAGCTCATATATATAATTTATATATCAAGTGAGTTGAAGTCTGATACTAAAGCCCCCAACTTAATTGAGATGTGTTTACCAAGGAATTGCTGAAGTCACTCTGAGGATTTTAGTGGTTTCCGGTAAGGGAAATCCAGTCTATTTTGTCGGCAGTCCTCTCTGGTGCCGGAGGTTGCTCATTGGGAACCACAGCAGCAAGCAAATTGCCAGGCTTCTTTGCAACTCTTGGCATGTGGAATACAGCTGTGCACAGCACTTGGCGACCGCACCTGTCTATTTGTAAACTGTGAGAGAATTCTTCCTGAGTTTGCTATTGACCTCTGAGGTCTCATCTAGGGGAAGCAGGCATCTGACGAGGTATTAATGACACTAATGAAAGTCCACCATCCTACTGACCCCCCACTTACAGCCATCAATGCAGGAAAGACTCATATGTAGCTTAGAGGACCAAGTGACAAAGGAGGGGCAGCTAAGCAAAAGATTTAGATACATGTTACATTTACGATTGTATCCATTAGAATGTAAATTCATTTAAAAAGTTACTAATGAGACAAAGATGTGTGCGATGGATTTTCTAGTGATGATCGATCCATCTAGTGATTTGTTTGATCACATTTTGGATGACTGATGTCAGGCTGATTCAAAACACTAGCACTCCCACTGACATGCTCATTGTGAGAGCCGCTATCTGAAACCACAGCTAGAAGTTACCTCCCTTGCCTGTTAACATAGAGCCCAGATAACTTCAAGCTACTTTGTACTTGCCAGTCCTGTGACATAAGCATGCTCTCACACCCGTTAATGAGGACCAGGCATGGCTGAGTTGAAATTTGCAAGCCCAGATCAGCACACAGACAGTTTGTTTGCAGAGCTGGGGTTCTTCCTTTCTTTTCTTTGTCTTTGTGTTTTTGATGAGAGTCTTTGTCCAGCCCTTGCTAGACTTGATCTCACCCAATGTAGCTGAAAGTGTCCTGTAACTCCTGATCCTCCTGATCCTCCTGCCTTCACCTCCCAAGTACCGAGGTTACAAGCGGGATCTGTACCCCTGCACCTAGTTTCAGTTTAACTAGTCCAGAACATTCAGGCCTAGGCTGTATTGATGAAATTCATTTTAATTTCCCCCATCTCAGTGGGATTGAGGTATTTTCACCCAGGGGATGCTAAGGCACTTTGGGAACCTCTTCTGGTTTGCAACCACTCCAGGTTCTGTAGGCATTCAGTGCTCCTTTTGAGTGCTAGCTAATTGCCCACCATTCGCAGGGTGGTCCTGAACAGGAAAGGCTCATTTCCCTCTGCCTACTGAAGATGACTCCTGAGGATTTCTGACTGGCTCTGGGTGATGGCCTTATGGTTTCCTCCTGGTTTATAGACTCTCTTATGCTATAGCTTGAGCTCTCAGTAATCCTCCTGCCTCAGCCTCATGAACGTTAGTCTTACAAGTGTGGGCTGCTTGTGATGACATTTTGATAAGGGATATTAATGAACCTACTAATGTTAATGGTGCTCTGTACATGTTTTTTCACAGGGATTAAATAGAAGTAAATAAACTCTACCCAAAGTCTTTGAAGCACCAAAGGCATGCCCAGCTGTCATCAGTTGTCTTAGAATTATAGCCTCTGTAATGTGTTCTTGTGAACACTTGCAATAATTGATGAAATGAAAATAATGAACTGGAGGAGCTGTGAGACTCCACCTGGCAGGACTGATTAAGACAGAGTCCGAGTTCTGGAACGTGGGGTGTTTGTTTGTCAAGCCCCCGGGTTGGGAGACTTTAAGAAGGCAAGTCGTGTTGGCCCAGCACACTTCTGAACTGCATGGGACGTCTCACATACATCCTAGAACATGGGGCATCTCACACAGGCCGTTCTGACATAGACCTTTCAAATATGGCATGTATCTTTGCTGTGGCAGCGAGAAAAGCCTGTATAAATAGTAAAGGAAGAGATGTTTGCTTGTCTCGTAGTGTCTTAGCTTTCAATCCTGGGCTCTGATGAGTCAGAACAGCACAGCCAATAGTGTGGTGGGACAAGGTTGCCCGCTTCAGTGTAGATAAGAAGGGAGAGGATGCTGGGGAGGGGGAGGAAGGATGAGCTATACCTTTCTGGGGTGTGCCCTGGTGACCTACTTCCTGTAACTAGATCACTACCTGCCATTAAGGCCATTCAATTGAGATTTTCATTAGGGATTTATCTATGGACTAGGTCATTGCCCTCAGGAGCCAGTCAGTCACTCTATAAATACTCACCTCTGAGCGCTGCAGTTATGACAAGCCTTCTGAGAGGACCCTTCATGTACAGACCACAGTACTATCTTTCCCTGCCACCAAACTTCTGCACCTGATGGGGAAACCTGGGGCTACAGTGGGAGGGGTAGGGGCATCGAGGACGTTATAACCTGACTGGTTTCCTGGCTGAGGAGTGGTGGCGCCATCACCTCTGATCCCTCTCTTGTGTCCAGAGTCTTTGTTTCTGATTACCGTGCTCCCTGGTGGTCCTTCTACCATTTTTCATCTCCGTTCAAACTATACCCCTCTGATCTTTCTAGTAGATGTCTAGATATTTACTTATATTTAGCAACAGATGTGCTTTCTTCTGCCCGTCCCACCAGCTGGACCCAAGCATTTGCCTTACAGCTTGAGCAATCCACGTTTATTGATAGATAATGTTGGTATTACATCATGGTTCCTGGCTTCTGTTGCCATGTCTCACATTGCTTCGTTCTCTGCTGTCTCTCGTGGGGAGGGTTTCTCACTCCTGTTAAGGCGTGAAGCATCCTGGATATTTCAGAGGCTGCTGACATGTTCTCTCTGTCTGTGTCCCCCTTCTCCCTTTCTTTTCTTTATTTGTGGCTCTTTCATTTTACAAATGTGCTCTTTCCATTTACAAATATTTACAAATATTTTTCTAGTTTCTGTTTGTTTGTCATGTCTTGACCTTCTTGATCCTGCTCCTTTGCCCCACCTTTAATGTAATTTTTTTTTTTGCTTACAGAGATCTTGCCTGCCTCTGCTCCCTGAGTGGCTGGGATTATAGGCTGTTGCCACTGTGCCCAGCTAAAGCCAGCTCATTATTGTTTCTTCTGTATCCGTCTTCTCTGCCCCTCCCTCCTTTCCTCCATCAAATCCTCCCTCCTTCCCTCCTTCCCTTTCTTCTTTCTTTCTTTTTGTATATACATGTGTGCTCATGAGTAATAGTCCCAGAGGATAAGTTTGAGTATCTGCTTCTGTCACTTGTCACTTTAAATTTTTTTTTTTTAAAGAAATTAAGAATCACAGCCAGCCATGGTGGCTCACACCTGTAATCCCATCACTTAGGGAGGCAGAAGCAATTGGATCTCTGTGAGTTCCCAGGCCTGCCTGGTTTACATGCAAGTCCAGACACCAAGGCTCACAGAGAAACACACATATGTCACTTTATTCTAACGACTTACAAATAATAACCACTGCATGACTAGATTAACATTGCCACTCCCATACACATTTGCCCTCTTCAATCTCTGTACCTCTCAGTGGATGTCCATACAATTACAGCTCCGAAGCTGTGGCCTTCATTTAGGGTTCACACTGTCAACCTCACTTGCATCTTTACGCACTTATTCAGCACAAAGAAAAGTGTACAATAGTTAGAACTTGACACATTGTCCTTCCTGTGCATCCTGTTTTTCCTCGTCACCTAAAAGCTGTCTTTGTATACTGTACCACAATTTTTTTTACAGATATACGTGTATATACAAGTTATAGGCCAGGATCTGCATATACATGAGGACAGTCATTTTTTTTTTCTGAGATTAGGTGACCTCACTTTATGTCACACTCTCTAAAGCCATCGTTTTTTTCTTTTAGGTTTAGCGCTTTCATTTTTCCCTTACAGCTGAATCATACTCCATTTTGAACATGTTCGAGATTTTAAAAAACCTAAACCATTTGTTGATGAGATCCAGGCTGTCTCTGTTTCCTTGCTGTAGTAAATATAGAAACATAAACATGAATATGTAAATATCTCTATGGTAAAGTCCAGAGTTCTCTGGTACATACCCAGGAGTGGAAACACCTTGGTCATATAGAAGTTCTGTTTTATTAACTTCTTAAGGAAACCCATATTAATTTGCAAATGAATGTTACGCTGGATAGTTTTTAAATTATTTATTTATTTATTCACTTTACAATCTGATTTTTAAAAGTTGGGTTAATTTGTTTGTTTATGTCCAATTTCTTGAGTTCTTTATATATTTTGGATAGTAGCCATCTGTTGGATATCAGGTTGCTGAAGATGTTTTCTCATTCTGTTGGCTGCCATTTTGTCCCATTGACCAGTGTCCTTTGCCTTGCAGAAGCTTTTCAGTTTCATGATGTCCCCATTTATTAATTGTTGACCTTAGAGCCTGATCTGATTGTGTTCTGGTTTTAAGACGATCTCTCCTGGGCCAGCTGATCTCCACTTTCGCTTCTATTAGATTTATTGTGTCGGTTTATGTTGATGCTTTTTGATTCACTTGATCTCGAGTTTTGTATGGTAATAAATATGGATCATTTATATTCTTCTTCTACATGCAGACCTCCAGTTAGCGCCAGCACCATTTGTTGAAGAAGCTTTTCCCCCAACAGTATAGTTTTGGTTTGTTTGTAAAAAATCAAGCGTCCCTTAGGTAGTGTAGTTTATTTTCTGGATCTTTGATTCAATTCCATTGATCAACCTGTCTGTTTTTATGCCAGTACCATGTGGTTTTTATTACCATTGCTCTGTAGTACAGCTTGAGATCAGGGATGGTGATACCTCCAGAAGTTCTTTTATTGCACAAGATTTTTAGCTATTCTGATTTTTATGTTTTCCATGTGAAAGTTGAGAATTGTTCTTTTAAGGTCTGTAAAGAATTGTGTTGATATTTGATGGCAATTGCATTGAATCTGTGATTGCTGTTGGTAAGATGGCCATTTTTACTATGCTAATCCTATCGATCCATGAGCATGGGAGATCAGGAGTGCTGGCTACTTTATGTCAACTTGACATAACCTAAAGTCATTTGAGAGGAAAGAACCTTAATTAAGAAAATGCCTCCATTAGATCAGGCTGCAGGAAAGCCTGTAGTGCTTTGGGAGGGCCCAGCCCATTGTGAGTGATGCCATCCCTGAGCTGGTGGTCCTGGGTTCTATAAAAAGAAGACTGAGCAAGCCATGATGAGCAAGCCACTAAGCAGCACACCCCCCCCAATGGCTTGGCATCAGTTCCTGCCCCAGGATTCTGCCCCGTTCAAGACTTCCTGTCTTGAAGTCTTTTGATGATGGACTATGTTTTAGAACTGTAAGCCAAATAAACCCTTTCCTCAACAAGCTATTTTGGTCATGTTGTTTCATCACAGCAATAGTAGCCCTAACTAAGGAGGATGTATTGATTTTCATTCTTCATAGCAGTGAATAAGGTGCCTCTGGGACCTCAAAGTAGGTTTAGTTTGCTTTTTCTTTATGTCCACGGGTGTTGAACAGTTTTAAAAGTAGTTGTTGGTCACTTATGCCCCCCCTCCAGAACTTCCTTATTCTTCTTCAACATTGTGCATTCAGGTTTTAGGCAATCTGTTGATTGGCAATTTTATTTCCTTGGTGTCAGCTCTCTTCTGAACTGTAGCTGATAATGACTTGCTTCCATTCTGTGGGCTGTCTGTGCTCTTATGATGGTCTCCTTTACTGCACAGAAGGATTTTAATTTCATGTGGTCCCATCTGTTGATACTTGGGGACTAATTCTGTTGCACTGAAGTTCTGTTGAGAAAGTTCTTGCCTACTCCAGAGCCTTCAGGAATAGCCCCTATGTTTTCATCTAGAAGTTTTAACATTTCAGGTTTCAAATTAAGATTTTATCCATTTTGATTGACTTTCTTGTACAAGGTGAAAAATAATAACTCAATTTCATTCTTCTGCAGGCAGAAATCCAGCTCTGTGCACATCATTTGTAGAATAGGCTATCTAATGTACATTTTAGCCTCTTTTGTAAAAAATTATATGGGCATAGCTTTATCCATTTATTTCTACGTCTTCTATTCAGTCTCCGTTGGCTTACCTTCTGGATTTTGTTTGTTTTTGTTATTTGAGACAAGGTCTCTCACCAAAACTGGAACTCATATGTGGACTGGTCAGCAACCCCAGGGACCCTCCTGTTTCTGTCTCCCCATCCCTGGAATTATCAGGCATGCACAGCTTTTATATGATACTGGGGTATTGAACTCAGGTCCTCATGTTTGCACAGAAAGCACGTTGCCACTGAGCTACCTATCTGAAACTTCAGTTCTTATAATTTACCAATTAACCAGTTGCAGTCTGGTCCTCTCTGCTGTTGTTCTTTCCTAGAAGCCATCTTCACTGAGGCTACCCCAACCCCACTTTCTGTACCATGTGGCATTGCTAATGCTTTCCGTTTCTGCTTTCTATAGCTCCTCTCTTGCTTTTTTTTGTCTCTGTATTCCCATTGTCCTTTGCAGATTCCCTCTGCCCCTGGCCATGCCCTTTCTCCTCCCTTTCTTCCTACCAGCTCCATCACGCAGTCTACTCTGATGTGGCCTCGATCTCCACAGCTTGCTGCCAGCTCTTCAGAACCATAGACGTGCACTTTGAGCCAAGTACTTATCATCTCCATGGTGTCCAGCTCAGAATGCCACAGGCCATCTTCCTTATTCCTGCCTCCTACGCTTTTTTTTTTTTTTTTTTGGACACTTTGCCTATCTTCTCTTTATTATACCTGAGAACTTTAAAAAAAAAAAAAAAACTGCTTTTCTTCTAATTTATTTTCTCACTTCTGAGCTTAAGGTAACATGATTACAACAAGCCTTTTTATAGCAACATCTAACATTTCTGTCAGTGGCCAAATCCTAAATAAATGCCAGCATTGAAATACCTTTGTGCAGTTCTTAGTCCTGTTTTTACATGTATCCCATCTTGTTCTTTGTGTTCACACAGCGTTATGGTTAACTCATGGCCTTTTTCATGTACTTTAAATTTTTGTCATATACAATATATTTATAATATATATATATAATTTAATTTTAAAGTTACATTCACTTAGATACATACTGTGAAACTTGACTGTCACTGTGTGATATCACACCTGTATACAGCGTGTGATGTTTAAGTTCAGGTAAGCCTGTCTGTGGCTTTAGCCATTTACCTCAGTGTGTATGTGTTACATGTGAGTGTGCAAATGTACCTGCCAAACGACAGCCTTGAGCATCATTCCTCAGGTGTTGCCCATCATCTTCAACTTTTCTAAAGACAGTGTTCCCTAATAGCCTGAAGTTTGCCCAGTATGTTAGGCTGGGTACTCAATGAGTCTCCAGGCTCCACCTACATTCATTTGCCTATCACTAATATTACAAGCACGTACCATGATGCCTGGCTTTGCCCCCTCCTTTTTGTAGGTTCTGGCAAGGCAAGAACTTGATTTATTGAGTTGTCTCCAGACTCATCACTTTTCATATTGAAAATATTTAAAATCATTTCTTCTAGCTTGGAATACATACAATATACATAGATGACATTGTTACAATCTACACTTGCCGTGATTCTCTGGCCCCGGAATCCTGGATAGGGGTAGCAAAGGAATTTTAGAAAGGATAGACACACGGGCACACATACTGTGAGGTGGGATTAGGTGGGATTTTCTAAGCACAGCCACCACAACCTGGAACCCCAGCATGTTTATTAGGTACAGTGCAGAGGGACGATTAGCTGGCGGTGGTGGGGTAGGAAGTCCCTGTAGGCAGTGATCTCAGGCAGTAAACATTATGGAGGAGGACGTGGCAGTTGTTGGTCCTTGCACACACTAGTCAATTGTTCATAAACACACATACTAGGGCTTCTCAAGGAAGGCTTTGATCTTTCTCAAACCTGAACCTCTTGGGAAATGGCTTTGTCAATTTACCATGGGCCAATTGGTCTTGGCTTCCTCAAGAGTCTATGCTTATGTCAACACACATTCAAGCAGGACTTCACTCAGTCAGGGTCTCTGCCTATATACACTTACTCTATGACTCAATAAAACAGAATGTATTGCACCTTCTGTTTGTACTTAGAACTTATTTGTCAATGATACACCACCCTTCTTCCCTATTCCCCCTTTCATCTCTGTTCATCACGAGAGCATGGTAAATCTTTCTGAAAGCAACACTTTTAATGTCACATATGAGTGAGGACCAAGTAGTATCTGTCTTTCTGTGCTTGGATTATTTCATTTAACACAATGATCTGCAGTCCCAGCCACACTGTTGCAAATGAAAGGTTTCAGTCTCCTTTTCAGTGGCTGAATTAGGGATAAATGTGCATATATCATACCTATTCACCTACAGATGCATATGTGTTCTCCCACTATTCATCTTTATATATACATATATGTGATGTGTGTGTGTGATATTTCAAAAGTGATTTTAAAATGAGTTTATTTCAAAAGCGAGTCTCTAGTAACCATTTCCTTTCATTAAACAAGTGGTTATCCAGTTATCATAAAGTTTTAAAATATTTACCATGTGCCAGGAACAAATTATGTGCTTTGCGTATTTTAACTCACTCAGTCCTCACAAAAATCCATATCAGAAGATGACACTGCTTATGTTATGATAAGGAAGCAAATGTATGGAGAGATCACATTTACCTGAAGAAACTGCACATCAGGACATGACGTTCCAGAGAAAGTTCATAGAGTTAATTCAGAAAGAGCTAGGAATCAGATCTATGCTGGTCTGAACTCGGTGTGCCTAATTATTGCATTGTACATGGAGACTTTTATTCTGGCACTGTTCAATTTCATAAACATTTACTAAACACTTGCCTCTTCTCTCCAGTCCCCTTCTCTTAGTGAGGAGTTATGAAATGTCATAAGCTAGCAGGTTAGTCGGCCACAGCTGTTAGCAATGAAGAAAAGACTGATTCCTCAGTCAAGCCAGTCTCCCGCTTGTCATCCCTTCAGTGCAGACAGCATGAGCTTAGTGCCTGCATCACTAACCTCCTCCTTCATGTCCACGGGGCTCTTGATCTCCAAAAGATGCACTGCACTGCACACAGTCAGAGCTGAGAAGCTGAGCACTGAGGGTGTTGTAAGGAGCCTGCTCACAACCCCTTCCAACCCTCACTAAGTGGGGAAATAGTCTTTGTTCTAATGCTCAGGAGAACTCCGTTCCCCCTCCCCCCTCAGCAGGAGATGCTCTGTCCTCCTCCAGAGGCTGTTTATTGTAGAGAAACATCCTTCTGGAAGGTGAACAAGCTGTCAATGGCATTAATTAATCTTTGTTCTTATTATTGTAGTTCCAGGCATGGATTCCAGGGCACCAGCATTGTGTAGGTGAGGCAGGTGTTCTCCCACTGAGCTCCCCCATCTACACCACGATGCTGTCTAAAATTTTTAAGAGAAGTACTAGAGACCTGGAAAAGCTGTCTCTCCTCACTCTTAACATTTTTCTTCATATTTTAGCAGCACAGGCTAAAGTGTAAGCCCAGTTTTATTCTTCTCTACTGCATCCAACCCTTTGGTTTTGAGCACGTTCTCACTGGAACTAGATGAGCATCCATTTGCTGAGCCCATCCATAGCCCCTGTCCAGACACTAGTGCTGATCGTTTTCTTGTTTTGTTTCTGTTTTCACTTTGATACTGAAATCAGATCACTCATTTGGTTCCTTTATATGTGGTTGGTTTTCCATCCTTGTAACTTTGTTCAACAAACATTTGTTCAGAGACATAAGATTCTAGAGGAATGTAAAACAATAAACCGAAAACTACCCACATATGGTTCTAGCCCATCTGGGAGAAGGGAAGAGAGCAAGGCTTCCAAGTAGCTTGGCAGGAGCTGGTCATCCTTCACCAGGCTCCTTGGGTGGGTAAAGGTGTGCTGGATGTAAGGGGCTGATGACAATGGTTGTGGCAAATGGATGAGATGAAGAAATGAAGGCAACACCTTCCCTTAGAGAAACTGAGATAATTCATTTTTTGACTGGCACATCTGGAGACAGTAAACTGCACAGAGCTAAACAAGAGTCTAGGGTAGCTCAGATGGAACAGTCAAGGAAGGCTTAGCACACTGCTATGGAACTAGAAACCAGTGTGTGTTCATGCTAACAAGTTGTTCATCTGGGTATGCTCTGTACCTCAGCTTCTTATTCCCATGGCCAAGAGGACTTGGACTCAAACTAGAAGCACAGTTACATTCATATCCTGAGTGAAGAATGCATTAGAAATAGATCCAGGCCCAGAGTGTCCCACTTGGGGCTTCTGTCAGCAGTCTAGGGACAAGTAGGTGATGTTAAAAACGGAGATATAGCTGGACATAAAAGGACTGGCCGGGTGTGGTGGTGTGCACCTGTAATTTTAGCACTCGGGAGGCAGAGGCAGATCTCTGTGTGTTTGAGGCCAGCCTGGTCTACAGAGTGAGTCCAGGACAGCCAAGGCTACACAGAGAAAGTCGTCTTGAAACAAAAAACAACAAAACAAAACAAAACAAAATAAAACAAAAGGACAGACTGGAAGGACTACTATCAAGAGGGCTAAATGGGAGTGTGAGCTGAAGGAAAAGGGTTTTAAGGAAATGGGAACATTGGGAACACGAGGAGGAGCCTTCCGGGAGGAGTTCTAGAGTCAGTATGTGGGCCTGTGTGCCCTGGGGTCCCAGCTGTGGGATCCTAGAGAAGACCAGAGGAGAGGAGTCACAAGTGTGCTCTGCACCGGGGCCACAGTATGATGCTAATGTGGAGAGACAGGTGAGGAGAAAGCATCAGCAAGAAAGGACACCGGGGCGTTCTGATATACAGAGACAGGGCTGAAGGAAAAGGCCCTAAGGAGGAAGCTGATCTATTGAGGTGCTGAAGGCGGCCTCAGAAAAGTTGTATAGAGTAGGAACCTGGCAAATGGACAGGGCCACCCATGGAGAGTGACAGCCTCAACCGCCTACAAAGGTCCAGTGGACACGCACTGGTCTACTAGAGAACATCACTCCCACAGGCATCATTTTTGGTCATGGTGATTAGAAATGGAGACCTCTGCAGAAGACTCTTTGTACATCTTGCATGAGCAGATATTCATTTTGTATCTTCCATTATTCTCTGTTCATTGGTACTCTGGTTAGAGGTTTCAGTGGATCACTTCTTTACATGTTTCTCAGCCACTAGAGATTCCTTGTTGAGAATTCTCTGTGTAGCTCTGGACTCCATTTTTAATTTGGATTATTTGGTTTAGTCATGTTTAATTTCGTGTTCTTTATATATTTTAGGTACTGGCTCTCTGTCCAGTTTAGGTTTGATGAAGATCTTTTCCCATTCTGTAGAATGCTATTTTGTCCCAATGACAGTTTCTTTAGTCATCAGGGATATGTCTCTAATTCCATTACACCTACTAGAATGGCTAAGATTAAAAACTCAAGTGATAGCACATACTGGTAAGGATGTAGATCAAGGAGAACACTGCTCCATTGCTGGTTGGAGTGCAAGTTTGTACAAACTGGTGGTTTCTCAGAAAATTGGGAATAGTTCTACCTCAAGACCCAGCTATACCACCTAGCTAGGCTGCCTTGTCAGGCCTCAGCGGTAGGGGTTGTGCTTAGTTCTGTTGTGACTTGAGTTGAACTTTTGTGGGTAGATTTGTGTTCCCCTCCTTACACTAGGAGTCCTGTCCAGTTAGAGGGTGTCCTTTTCAGTGACTTGAGATGCCAGAGTGGGTTGGTACCCATGGGTAAGGGGACTTCCCTTTCTCTGAGAAGAAGAGGAGGTATAGGGTTGGAACAGAGGACAGGACTGAGACGAGATGAGGGAGGGTACTGGAATCAGGCTGTAAAGTGATTAAATAAATCAATAGATAACTTATAGAAATGAAATTAAAAAGTTTCAGCAGAGAGATTGTCCTTCCATACTTCTCCAGCAGAACTTGCCAGGTCACAACTATCAAGCTGTTCTTGCATCTGCAGGATTATAAAGGAAGGTGAGATAGTGTCTAGGAGACGTATCAGTAAGTTTATTACAGGATACTTACATAGCATGAAGGAGTTAGGGGGTAGCATTGCTGATATTAGAAGGAAGAATCCAAATTCAGTAGAAGAAGTCTTCGAAATCATCATGGTGGCATTGGAAGGGGCCATGGGCTAGGTCAGGTGGACATTCACTGAAGTGAATGGGAAGCAGACGCAGGGTGAGGTGCTGGTGGCTGGGCATGGGGAAGTGCCTTATGAAGCAGGGAGCGGAGTCTCTAACTGTGTTCCTAGGCATATGCAGTTCTACTCCTGCCAGCACGTTCCAAGGTTCCCAAGTGCATTTCGTGATGTAATGCCCTGCAACCTTTGCTCCAGATAAACTCCATGGCCTCCTCCATCTCTTCCAGGATGAGTGCTAATGTCCAGCACAAAAGTTATCCATAAATAACAGAAATGTGCAGCACTCTGAGGTAGGGAGCTACGGCGCATCTGTCTGCCTCAGCAATGGAAATTGATGTCTGTATTTGATACAGATGTCTAGAGAGTTCTAGTTTAAAGAAGAAGAAGAGAAGAAGAAGAAGAGAAGAAGAAGAAGAAGACAGAAGAAGAAGAAGAAGAAGAAAAAGAAAGAAGAAGAGAAGAAGAAGAAGAAGAAGAAGAAGAAGAAGAAGAGAAGAAGAAGAAGAAAGAGAGAAGAAGAAGAAGAAGAAGCGAAGAAGAAGAAGAAGAAGAAGAAGAAGAAGAAGAGAAGAAGAAGAAGAGAGAAGAAGAAGAAGAAGAAGAAGAAGAAGAAACTCCAAACTCAGTTTGATAGCCATGTGGAAATGGTGAGGACATGTTTGGGATTTTGAAGGAAGTTTCTAGGCAACACCGTGAAGTCAGTTCCCTGTGTATAAATTATGTTGCTTATCAACTTATGATCTGGAAAACGTTTTCTGTCACTCTGCAGTGGATAGTTTTCAGTAGTGTTTAATGTTCCTTCTCGTTAGTATGCTTAATTAGGAATTCACAGGAATTCTGAGCTTTAGTGCAGTCTGCTCTTGAGGGGAGAGGCAGTCCAAGAGACTTCAGCTCTCAGATTTTGAATTATTGAGGAAGCTGCCTCCATGATTTAGTGTAGTAGAAGCTGATCAGTAAAATCAGCCAATTTGAACAACTTCAAGCCCCACATGCTCTGTCATACTGTGAAGGGCATCGTACATGTGAGAGTCTCATGTACAACTCAGTTCATGCAGTTAAAAACTATACTGTGCACTTGCACATGCTAATGGGGTGGGTGTTACATGTTCTCACACATATATACACAGTGTGACTAGGTGAGATGTTGGTTGTGGTAACTAACTAGACTGTAGTG